>NC_133356.1:7936509-8036509 GCF_030506205.2 Paramisgurnus dabryanus
AGAGATCAAATTAATCACATTAAACAGATGATGCGATGATGTTATTGTTTCCAACGTAAATCTCTTTTCTTGGACTACAACAAACACACGGATTGTAGGCAACATTTTACTTCCTGGGCCTGTTGACGTGGACAAGACTGACATTATCATAATTCCTCACGCTTTGACTCACAGCCTGTAAATTAACTCCTGCTAGCATTGCATTGTGAGCAAATCTTTCAAACATGGCAAGGAGCGTCACATTTCCGGTATTCAGAGGTATTCAGGCCAATCACAACGTACAGATTAGCTGGCCAATAAGGGACACAGAACTTTTCAGATCCAGGAGTTTTGTACAAAATCAATGCGTTTGAGGAAGGCAGGATATCTGGAGCTACAAAAATTTACAGTATGCAGGGTGTCCAGGCGGCCCGCCTAAGCTTGGAAACCCTACCGCCTTAACTAGGTCGTCCAAAAAAAATTATAATTTCGCTGCATAAAAGGCCGTCAAGTGCATCTCAGAGAATAGCGCATCCGTCAGAGGTATCTGTTAAAAACATGTAATTCATTAATAATCTAGTATGTGTTAATTTTCTGTCGTAGTTTCTTCAAAATTAAGTTTTATTTGAGTGTTTTTAATAAAAATATTTTGATCATGACTCGTACACCCTGCCCCTTTGATTGCCACGCCCACCTGCCCAACCCTACCACGTTAACTAACACATTTTCTGTGTGTAATAAAAAAAAGACATTTTTATCGTGATTAACCATTAAACCGGTTATAAATCTCTATTAACATCACGTAATGTAAAATTATTAGCAGAATTAAAAGATAATCTCAATCACAAATTTCTAACATATGCAGACTGTACGCTTACAAACATACCAGATATTAAAGGACTCAAGAGCTTAGAATATTCCAGCAGCATCATTACACATCCAAAATCCACATACGACATAACTAGGGATGGGTATAGTTTAAATTTTATCGATATCTGTACCAATACAGCTTATCAGTTCCGGTTCTTGTCGATACTTTTATCGATACTACCCCTTATTATGCAAAAAGCCATTATGTGAAAAGTTTTCAAGTTATTTTATCACCGTTGAACTTAACAGCAGTTTACAAATTTCCCCAAGGAGGGCTGATTGTCATACGCTTCTCGTCAGTAAAGCCGGCTTCTTGACAGTGTTTCCCATACATAGGCTCTACTTGGGCGGTGCGCCCAGGTAAATTGCGACCCGCCCAGGTAAAAAAAATAACTTTACGAATTTACGTATTTTCTGAACTCGACTGGATGACCCGTGTTTTGGAGAGAGCGAAAGAGAGAGCGCGCGCAAGAGAGAGAGAGAGAGGTGGGGGCCGGGTGACCGTGAAGATGATGCACGCGTCATAAAATCATCATCCAGCGCGGCAAACTGGATCAACTGCAGCACATACGGAGCAGCCAGGGAACTACACTGCGACCAAAATGGATGCATATGCTTATGTGCATGTGTGTTTATAGCATCCAAGTTGGCTTCATTTTGCGTGCAAGCACGTTGTGTCTCTCCCGTTGAGTGTCCGTTCACGTGCTCTTTGTTTCTCAATGAATTGGGTGCGACGCGAAGCAACCTCAGTGTCACATTGTATCCTTTCATGTTTCTGAACTTGAGCAGAGTTTTACCATTAGAGGTCTTTCTTCACGGAGGACACGGGACCCGTACGGTTCCGGGTTTATATTTTAAATGGTCAGTCGGGTCCGGGTCGGTCCTAGTTTATTACTTCGGGTCCCAAGTCTGATTAATATTGTGTGTAAAACCCGAGTCGATCGGAGAACGGCCGTGAGCGCTACCGCGCTAAAGCTAGAGTGCTGTTTTAGCGTGCCTCCGGTTTCTATGGCGATAGCAACTGGCTCTTGTCACGACCACCCGCCGCTTCATTTTCTTTATCCCATTTTTTAATAATCTTACTATTAATAGACAATATCTTTACTAAAATCTAAACAGTTTGCACAGAGATTGTAGCAAAAAGCAGTGCTAATACTGAATGAGCAAAGCTCTAGCTGACTCAGGATATAAAAAACGCAAAGCTGTAATGTAAAGTCTGTCATCGGGACAGCAAGTAGACTTTTAAATCTGAAATAATTAGTGGATTAAGCTTTTTTTAATCGGCAAAAGAGAAATAGAAAGCAGAAGCAGTAAAAGTGCCTATTTTATAGAAGTTATTAACATTATAACATCAGTCACATTTATAATCTATAGACCTGCACTGTCTATATAGGCTATAGTATACATTGTATATAATTGAGTTTGATAAAAGGGGTCATCAAATTGCTTCATATATCAGTGCAAAAACATAAAGTGTTTTCGTGGTGCTTTGACAAACAGTGTCAGCTTTGTTTATGGCAAAAAAGGTTTGGGGTGGTTAGATTAATGAACTATAATGTGAAATTAATATGAATGTTTTATAAATCAAAGTATTGTGTTGTGTCACACATTATTAGTTCTTTTTTACATGTATAGTAGACCATTTTTTGTCGGTGGATAATAATGATTATCCTTTTCACCAGCTACCACCACAAGTAAATTTCAGATCTGTGGGAAACACTGTCTTGATTAGTAGTAAATCACCATCACTTGCTTTCAGATGTTGTATTATTTACTACACAAAGCCGTAGTTCACTGACGATGTGTCCGCTTATCGATAGTCTGGTACAGACCCAATTACCTACAGGTCTACCCGGGTGATTCTCACGAAACCATTGGAACACCACGGCACTAATGATTTTAGCTATAAAATGTGTAATATAGTAATATTAAAAAGCATCAGAATTAACACAATACTGTGTTCTAGCTTGCACAATGTGTGATTTTAACATAAGAATATACAATTTGTCAATTTTATCAAATTTTCTGCTTAAATTCTCATTACCGCAAAGCGTCCGGCTATGTTTGAACATGCGTTATGTTGTAATTTAAACAAATTAACACAAAAATATTTAGAAAAAAAATAAATTGATGTTTTGCTAGACTACTTTAGATGACAGAAAAATAATTTACTGAATATTCATGTATAATAATAATGAAGAAAAATTAGGAAAATGTTGTGTCCGTGCCTGATGTTCTCATCCTCCGCAACACTTTTTGAGAACAGTTTAAGCACACATACATAATTTTAATAAAGTTTGATTTTGAGTGACCAAGCACATGGACCAGTTACTTCAAGATGGCTACCAGGTAAGATCATCTCTTTATATCTTTCCAGTTAAATTTGAAATATTCTCTTGTCAGAATGCTTACACAACATTTTGATTATCATTACCGAAACAGGTAGTTTTCTACATTTCGAAAATGTAGAATTTTTTTTATTAAAATGTTCTTTATTAAAGTCTAATTATATGCACTGAATAAAAAATGAGCAAAGCCTTCATGGCTTCTCTATTTTTAGCAAAACATACTGGGGTACCTCATCCTCCGCAACACCATTCTCATATACCGCAATTATTTAATAGCAGTTGCGGTAAAGAGAACTTCTGTTTCGGAAATGAGAATTTAAGCATATTGTTTATTACTTTTAAATATATCTTATGAATTAAATACAAATTTAAAATGTAATAACTGTTGATATTTTGCTTTATGATGCTTCATTGTAGACAATCAGCAAGTGAGAAAAAAACTTAAGCAAAGGCCAGTTTGACAAAGTTCAGGGAGAAACTTTACAACAACCCAGAATGGCTCGAGGAGCACAGAAGGAAGGAGAGAAAGAGGTTAGGTTTGGAGATATTACTAGCAGGTGTATTTAGCAAAAAACACACTACAGTGTTAGGAAATGTACATGGCACACACACACAACACAACGCAACAAGTCTATAATATATTATGATGTGTACATACATTTTTTTCTTCCAATGTTGTGAGACATGCTAATTTAATGTAATGCTTTCTTTCCACTTTCAGGTATCAAAGACAACCTAGCGATGGCACGCCACGCGTCTAGGCGCTGCAACAGCAGTTGCTTCACAAGATCCACAAAGTTGGATCCCATGTGTGCCTGCATCTCAGCTCCCTGCGACTGCACAACGCGCGCTGTCTGCAGCGTCAGATTGCTGCGTGGGGGCGAGGGACAAAGGGAGACTACCTCCTTTCTGCGCAGTGCGTGAGTCACAGACACCAGAGAGGATGGCCTATAAGCGCCCAGCGCTGTTACAGAAAGCGGGTTTTTGCACAATTCATTAGGACTGTGCATTAACCCTTTCCGCTGTCTTCGCAGCATGTGGGTTGTGTTCGAGAGTGGGGGGGGGCGTGTTGTAGACGCTTATGTGAGGACGGGCCCTGAGGCGAGCAACACAAAACCAACTGAAGAAAGGAATGCTCTGTTTTTGACAAAATAACAATCTTTATTACATTTAACAGACAAACATTTCAACATAAAGTCCCTGCGTCGCCCGCAACAGCCAGGGGGACATCCAACGAGACTCTCATTCTTTTCCGCCGCTCAGCGTTCTCTTCTTCACAGCACTCTTGTCAGGAACACGGCTTCGTTCCGGACGGCAGTCCCCCAGGACCCGGTTTCTTGCATCATATACTGGAGGATTTGTGCCAGGGACTCTTGCGATGCACCACCGGTTCTGGTCCATGAGACACAGGGTGGTGAGGTAGGAAGTGGCTCATAGCCTTAGAGCTTTTCACAGCTTCCGAGAAATGCTCCGTGATTGTGGCCACCGTGTCCCCAAACAGGCCGGATAGAGAAACGGGCGTGACTGTGCATGAGCACCATGAGTGGTCTTCGTGGCCCTTAGCGTGAAATTCGTAGCCATCCTCAGATCCCTGAAGGTATTTAGATCCGTGCTGCCTTCATCCAGAGCCTTAAGCACCTGCGCCTAAAAGATCTGTAGGATCGCCATAGTGTGCAATGCAGACAGAGCCTCTCCCGGCGCGGGTATGCTTTTTCGGACAGGTGTGCTGTCATGAGGCTTCACTATCCTCAAAGCTGTGCCACACCATCCAAGGAAGTGGACAAGGGGCAGAGGTGAGCAGCCACAGCGTCCTTGATGGGGGGAATACACAGGTAGCCTACCTAAGAAAAAAAATGGGGGGAGGGGTAGCCCACGCTTTGGTGACTTTTCTCCGAGCGGCAGCGGGGCGGCCCGAGTGAAGAAAACAAAAGTCAAGCTTGCTTCTCTGGGGATCTTGTGGGGTGCTCCACTCAATCTCCAAGTCCTGCAAGGCTTTGAAGAGAATGCGCACCAGTTCCTTGTAGAAGGAGGGCTGTGTGGCTGATGCATCACGTGGAGCCTGGTCCCAGTCTCCGTCCAACGCTCTCAGAGACATCTCATCTTCCTCCGCTGGAAACCCAAAGGAAACAGACATGGCAGCTCCCGGTTCAGGACACAGGCTCTCGGCGACAAACTGAAGTGGTGAGAGAGGGGAGGACAACCACCTGCGGCTCTTTGCCGGCAGTGGGACACTGCAGTAAGAAACATCAAAGGGCGATGTTGAGCCGGGTCCTGAGCACCTTCATCGGGAGATCCTCACAATAAGGGACACCCTGAGCCAACAATTGCCGCCTTTAGGTGGAGAAGCCCCAAGCAGAGCACACAGAGTGGGTCCATCAGACCTCCGCACCACAAGCAGATTTGCGACATCACGGAACATAGAGAGGGCTGCTTACATTTTAACCTGAATTCAATTTTGCTGCCTTTGAAGTCTGTCCTAAAGCATTTCTCATTGTCATTGTCTCATAAGGCAGCGAGTCAACAAGTCAGCTGTCTAAGCTTTCGGACACAGCCTCTCTCTCTCTCTCTCGCGTATTAATGGAAACAGATACAGAATGATAAAAGGTCAGAAGACCAAATCATATCCAGCAAGGAAATATTTTTCATCTTATTTACACAAATGTTTTTTGATATCCAGCTGACATTGGCTGCAGCCTTCAGAGCTCGCATTTGTAGGCAGCATATGTCATCAAGACCATCTTATTTCAGTATGTTAAATGCATAAATGGGGACTTAAATATGACACAAAGGGATATTAATATAGGCCTTCCTGTTCTCATGTTTTTTCTATAATATTTTTTTCAAAGACTACACAATAAAACAGTTTTGAACTTCAACGCATGATGCTGTAAATATTATCAGTTTTTTCTACTTTATAATTTGTTTTTAACAAAATCTCAGGCTAGTATATGTATTCTCATTACCGAAATAATTAACCTCATTTCCGAAACCTATGTATCATTACCGCAACAGATACTTATTAAATGTTAATTTCATTAATAGAAGCATAATACTTTGATTTTAAACGCATGTGCAGAATCTCCAAATTATGTTCTTTCAGGTTTGTCATGTCATTTTGAAAATGTGTCAGGTTTCTTCGAAATATAAAAAAAAAATAGTTGCAAATTGTGGAAGGTGTTGCGGTATATGAGCTAAATAAAACAAAATAAAAAAAAACGTTAAATTTAAAATAAATAATATTTCAGAATTTCAATTTACTGTGCATGACTATTAATAATCCATTTTTAAAAATGTGAAATTATATTAGCTTTTCTAACAGTGTTGATGTTTTCTGACTGTTGCGGTAATGAGATTTTTTAGGACTTACTTTTGAAATTATGTTACAAAAAGTGTTAAATGATAAGTAAAAGTTTTTAAATTAATGTTCCCATATACTTCAGACTTTGTTTCTAATGTCTGGTGGAAAAAAAAGTAAATTTAAGCAATTTTTACATTTTCATGCTTGACATTTTTACAACCAAGTTTTCGTGAGAATCACCCACCCACATAAAGCACTTAACGGTTTTAATACAGTGTGATAAAAAGTAAGAGCAAACATTTAAAATGCCAGCCATTACCAGCCAAACACTATCAAATACACATAATGATAAGAGCTAGACTGTATCCAAACACACCGCCGGTCTCAGCTATAACACAACACACAGTTTATCATTGCAGGATGCCAGTAATAAGCTTTCTAATCAGTAGTGACTCGATTTTACCTTCACATTGTGCCGGAGGACCAGAAGTGAATGAAGCACATCATACAAACGCAGATCTGTTGCTCTGGTAGCTTCAGAGACTCTCCAGGGCTACTGGTCCAGTAACCACTACAAACACTGTGTCCCATCAACTACATCAACACACAGCATGTTGTCTCCAAACATACATGCAGAATGCTTCAATATAAAGTAGGGCTGGGCGATAATTCGATAACGATAATTTTACCGATATAAACTTTTCCGATAAAACGATAAGGACAGTTCGATAAGTGATCGATAATGTTTAAGCACTGTGCGTAATGTTGCGCGAGCACTTCCGGATGCGGCACGCGCTCTTGGTTTACAATCACAGTGACAGTCAGACTTGAAGGAGTGGAAGATGAGGCAAGTTATTTATTTATTAGTAGAGACCTATGATTTTCGCGATGCGGATAACGCGGACGGAATTACGGAATCCAAATGCGCGGAAACATTTTCTTGTGTGTAATGTTGGACGCGCAAACAGGGTTCGTCAAACACAGCAGACACAGGTGCGTGCAGTATACTTTACTTTCATTCAGCGTCCGCCTTGCGCACGCACACGTCCGCCCCCCTGCTTTAAAAGTATATTTACAGGACAAATTCAGGAAACTGAGGAAAAGCAGCAGATCCACCACTGCAGTGAATATAGTGTTTGGGTATGTGCGCTCCCACAGCAAAGTGACACCCTTGACATCCATTTATCAGCGTGTATAGCTCGTATATGTATAACACACGCGTGATCACTGAACTAAGTTTTCTTTCTTGTTTAAGTGAACATAAACAGCTGTTACTCAGTATATTGAAACTTAAAGCAGTCTGTCTTGGGTCTTAAAGGGACAGTAGTCTGCTGCTTTTGTGTCAGAAATGTGTTGATTTCATAACAAATAGATTTACATTTAATACAGATGCATTAAAACAAGATTTTAGTTTTTGTATTTGTCATGTTCTGAATAAAAAGTAGTTTAAAACCATTATTAACTGTCTGGTTTTTACAATTTTCATTCAGGAGCAAAAATCTGCCTTTAAATTTGACAGGAGTAAAGATTTGTTATTTATCATGATAATTATCGATATCGACTGATATGGAAAACATTTTCTCGATAATTTTTTGAGTCATATCGCCCAGCCCTAATATAAAGTACACATTATATGAGAACCCCTAATGAGTGAATCATGACCAAAGTATTTGATTTGAAGTAGTTTACGTGCAACACAGATGTTAGTATCCCATAAATAACATTATGGGATTTAAAAACATTAATATTATGCGCAACCCCAAACAGATCAATTAAAATATATTCAAATATTGTATTGTGACACAGAGCATAAACGTTCAAGTGTGATTAAATAACTAGGGATGCATCGAATTTTCTGCAATCGAAACTATTTTGCTGAAAACGTATTTTCATGTTCGGTACAGAATAATTTATTTTACAGAATAATAAAGGTTTGGATGATGGTATCGAATAGCAACCAGCTGAGAGGCGTGCAATTTTGCTAAATTGTTTTATTGCTGAACAATTGGTACATCCCTATCAATTTAAACATTATTTACACTTCAGCATAACATAAGGGTTCCAAAAAAGCATACCATCCTGTACAAGCAGCATTGAAGAATAATACAAAACATTAAACCTACAGACTTTCTAACAAAGTTCATCGTCTTGAGAAAGCATCATTCTCAGACTGAAATATGCTTGATAGTGTGTTACGCTTCACTGAGTGGCGTTTACACAATCTCTAAAGTGTGAATTACATTACTACACCTTTCATTATTATTCTACACCACAACCATGAAGCATCAAAGGCATAAATGACCTCCTAAACATGATAAACCTGAATAGTCAGTGTATGGGGATTTAGTAAAGGATTAAACACTGTCACTTTATTAAACATGTGAGCATTAAGATACAAAGTACAGCTTCAGCGTTCAAAAATCACTTTCTTACCCTCACAATGATCTAAACCTCTATGACTTGCTTTCCTCCGTGAAATACAAAATCAAAATGTTTACACTGAGGTGCACTGATATATCGGCAGATGATGCTTGCTTTGCTTCTCAATGAATTACGGTGAAATGTCGCTACATCCAAAAGCCAGATGGCGCTCTCATGCAGAAGCTCAATATGCGTCGAAGAAGTAGTACCAGAAGCAGCTCTATCATGAAAAAAACATTTTCATGATAATATTTATAATGATTATATTTGACGAGTGTTGCTTTTTCCAATTCATGATATACACGACTCAAATTCAGGGCTCCAGACAAATTTTTTTCACAAGGAGTACAGTGGCCCCCAACTGAAAATGTTAGGGGCACAAACAGAAAATTTAGGGGCACATACCATAAATCAACATGCTAACCAAATATTTACATTTCTACTAAGTAATACACTGTATTACTAATAAATACTTTGATGATAGATGCAGAGTGTACAATGTGCTGGTCTAAAAATCAGTGTCACATCATAAAAAAGGTCAAATTTACGTGTCGCACATGTGCGACTGGATGTAAAATTCAGTGGCGCACACTCAAAATTTGGTGGCAAAATGTCTGGAGCCCTGAAATTGTGATTTTAGATTGATAAGGACTTATCATAAATAGCAGTAATACATGTGCATAATAGCGCCCTTGTGGTTCCGTATTGATTTTGGACAGGTATTCTAGTAGGGCTGTGCAAAAAATCGACTGCGATTATCATGCGCGTGTCATCAGTAAAGCCGGTTCCGTGATTAGAAGTAAATCGCCATCAGCTGCTTTCAGATGGAGCAGCATTTATTACACAGACCCGTAGTTCACCGAGAAGCTAGGCAAAATCGCATAGAAAATCGGAATCGATTTTCCTCGATTATGAACCCGATTTTGCCTAGCTTCTCGGTGAACTACGGGTCTGTTTAATAAATGCCGCTCTATCTGAAAGCAGCTGATGGCGATTTAATACTAATCACCGAACCGGCTTTACTGATGACACGCGCATGATAATCGCAGTCGATTTTTTGCACAGCCCTATATTCTAGTGTGTATCGTGAAATATCGTTACACCCCTATTAAGACCATGGTGTTTAATGCTTGAACCAGTTTTCGTAAATAAGATAGGCCTATGTCCCAGCTTATTTCCACACATTCCCTTTACAGTGCCTCCATAGAGCTTTACAAACACTAAATATGTGCCAAGCTCACCTTAACATACCTCACGAGACTCAGTGTGGCATCGGTCCCATTGGTCACAAAGCTAAAATTAAGTGTCTGCTATGAACTATTAAGGTAATGTATAAAGACACCACAAAAAAGTATCTTCTACAGAGCATCATGACTATGAGTTACATGTTTGTTTGAGGCAGGTGTCACCAGCTAACTTTATGCTAGATGTTAATGTTTTGTGTAAGTCAGTTATTTGTTTATGACGCTGCATTTGCAACATTATAAACTATCTATAAATGGGCTACCATGCATCGCCATTTAGCCATCCTGTCAGCGAAACGTAGCCTATTGTCACTGGATTCAATAATTATTGAAATGTTAAGGGTTTTTAATAACCATTTTCATCCTGCAACAATGTGAGTGATATTAAACTAATACTTGCATTCAGAGTATGTGTGTGTGCGCGTGCGTGTGTTTATAAGTGAACCTTAGCACCTGTAGCCTTAGCTGATTTATTAGGCATTGTCAGACAGTATGTTTAATAAATAAAATATCTTTCTTATTCGCTCTCTTTTTGACAGTATCAGCCAGAGGAGGATGTACACCAAGAGAGTCAGGAGAAAAGTCAACAAACGTTAACACAAACAACCTAAACAGAAGCTCTTAAAAGTTTTCTATAATGTTTTAAAAAAAAAAAAAAAGTTTAAGTATAATTGTTCTTTTTTACACACTGTGGTACCGACTTAGGTACTGAGTACAGTGTACTTTTTGTTTTTTGTGGTATTGGTACCGACTACTAGATTTTTGGTACCGTGACATCCCTACTCAATACCATATCAATCATGTCAACGCTCATGTTGTTCTTTTGGTCCAGATAAGTTACCTGAAGAGGTATAAATAAACATTTTAAATAAAATATTTTTGTAATTTTTATGGTTTTGACTACTTAATAAATCTCGATATGATATTACACGGTTACCTCCATTTGATAACTTCTTTCCCGGGGGCTCACGGGATAGTAAAGCTCCCAACAAATTAACACTTCGAGATCTTGCTGAAAGAAATAGGTCATCTGGGTACTTTTTGCCTACTGTTTTTCAAATACTATAAATTCGGACATAAAACTCGCCTCACCTACTGCTTTTGCGTACTACATAGCATAGATGTAGGCGGTTTTGGACGCAGCGCATGTGTGAGAACCTGCAGAAAGACATTAAAGGGATATTTCACCCCCCAAAAATATTTTTTACTCAACTCAAACCAATCATAGTGCCCATTCACTTCCATAGTAGAAAAAAAAGAATACTATGGAAGTAAATGGGGCTCATAAACGGTTTGGATACAAACATTCCTCAAAATATCTTGTTTTGTGTTCATCAAAACAAAGAAATGTATACAGGTTTGTAACAACATGAGGTTGAGTAAATGATGACAGAATTTTCATTTTTGGGCAAACTATCCCTTTAAAATGCCTTCACCTGTCTCATAATTTTCACAAAAGGCTTACAGTCATTTATTTCAGTGCAAGGAGTAGTCCTTCAATTTAAGTCTAACAACTAAACTCGAATTACACCAATTCACTACACCAATTGAACTGTACGGTATAATAACTTTGTATAGATAAATGCACATACATGCACGTATATATTTAAGAAATGTTAACATGTCTATATACATTTGTATATTAATGTAAAATTTATATTATATATAAAAATAAATACTTAATTCATAAATATATTTTTTCTTAAAATTATACATGCATGTGTGCATATTTATATATACATAATTATTATACAAAGTTTACACAGATATATGATGTAAATACATATTTTATTCTGCTATAGATTAATCGCGATTAATCGTTATGCATCACTACTACTAAATAACTAATACGACAACTGACCAAAAAGTAGACGCATCTGAATTCTACAATACACAGGAGTGTACTGAATAACAACTAAACTGACAATGCAGTAATCCACCAAATCTGTCATAAGCACAAAGGTAATGTATACAGTCAAAAACATAAAGCCTGACCTCATGTTTTACACTACATTATGTACCCATATGTAAATGTTGTTGTTTAACTGTGATTCATAACTCCATTAACAAAGTCTCAGTCTCAGAGCCATTTGAAACTGGTTAACCAACACGTAAACTAGTCACTACAGTTTACCAACCCCCAACTAATCACCAAAACAAAGCAACTACAATAACTCAACCACATAAAAAGTCAATGGGACATCCACAGGAATACAACAACCAGCCATCATGTACCATGGTTTTACATTGTATTAATGCCCCAAAACATGATTACTATATTCATGGTGTTTACAGGGGACTTAATAAGTCTTAAAGAATGCAATAGCAGTACTACAAACCATGTACAAAAACATGGTATTACCACGGTACGTTTCTGGTAATGTTTTGTTACCTGTATACACACGTCAAGTTTCATAAAACGACATAATTGCGTAGTTTCATCTAATGTCACATAAATAATTGCGAAAGCTGTTATATTAATTCGTGTTTGTGTGATATATACGATGTTTGGTTGGGTTAGCTGTCGTACTGCTAAGAGCAAATGCTAATGATCACAGTGATGTAAAACAACTGACCTCTTACATTTCTCACTAATTTATATCATCCACAGTGCGGTCCCTTAAACTCGTATGAGATTAAACCCCACGACTAGTTCATTCTGACAAGAATTAAGTGTACAATAACCAGATAAAGCAGGTTTACAGCAGACAAGAGGGCAGATCATATCTAGTCAAACAAAGCGCGGCCTGCGGGAAGATGAGAAGCCTCGGTGTTTCCTGACGAATACAAATGAACACAAATACCTTAAAAATACACACATCGCCACACGAAAGCGCCCGGAAACAACACAGCTCGTCTTAAATTAATGGCTTTCATGTGAATCAAACACAGTCTGGTGTTTGTAAAAGAAATATTCACCTCTTTCTGCGTTGTTTCTGTCCGGCGGCACCGGGCGCGGCCTCGACACTCGCCGGGGTCTGCGGTTAGTCGCTCTGACGGAGTTCATTTGACGGGTTTCGGGTTAAAACACACACCACTGCAGCCCTTTCCTTTGGATCTTTACACTGCTATCAGTTGAGAAAATGCAAATAAAAGCCTAAAGTGCATTGCACAGAAAATCTGCTCGGTTTGGGCTCCGAGGAAGCGATTTTACTGTCCGAGCGCTCCGGTCCGAGACCTCCGATTTCGATTTTCTGTGGCAGGAGGAGCCATTTACTCACACACGCACACACACGCACACGCACACACACACACACACAAAAGTACCATGGTATTACCATGGTATCATATGAACCACTAAATACCATGGTATTTACCACTGTAAATGTCATTGTGCTTAAATACAATACAATACCATGGTATATGCCTATATTAAATTACTATGATTTGTAACACTTACAAAAAGAGTGACACATTATATATAGTATCAATATGCTATTTTATGTAATGCATTCGCGCAGAGATCATGAAATCTATAATTGACATCAATTACAGGTGCACTGTCACTGTCAGCTGAATGAACAATCGATCACTTTAGTGAAATCTTTGACACTAACACCTGGTTAAACTGACGTCACATCAGAACAGACAGGTATAGGCCTATGTGTGTGTGCAGAAAAATAGAATCAATAACAAATATTCACATATCTAAAAAAAAATATATTACTGAAATGCCTAATATTATTAATGAATCTCACCATAGATATAAATAAGTGGTTATCAAACGTTTTCGGCACGGGGCCTCCTTGGGTTGGGTGGATCCCTTCATGCCCCCCTAAAGAAAAATTATGACATAAAACATTATAAAACAAAAGATTTAATTACACAATGTAGTGCTGTTGGTAAGTAGCCTTATTTTTCTAAGGTTTAATTACACAGAATTCATACCAAAAATAATGTATTTTATAAAATGTCATAAAACTGGGGCCCCTTTTACAATCTCGCAGCCCCCAGTTTGAGAACCACTGTTCTAGAGGTTTAAAAGTTTTTTTTGTAAATAACCAATGTTGTGATTCACAGCTGCAAACCATAATACATGCCGTGAGTGTTTATCCTATGCTTTTATTAAAGGGGACATATCATGAAAATCTGACTTTTTTCGTGTTTAAGTGCTATATTTGAGTCCCCAGTGCTTCTATCAACCTAGAAAATTTGAAAAAGATCAACCCAGTAACTTAGTTTTGGTAAACCATTCTCTGCAAGCATGTAAAAAAATAAGTCATTGACATTTGGCTCCCCTTGTGATGTCAGAAGAGGAGACCACCCCTTAATCTGCACTATCCAACCACGTCACTGCCATTTAATGCAGGTTTCAGCTCATTTGCATTTTAAAGGACACACCCAAAAACTGACATTTTTGCTTGTTGTTATCAAATGGATGAAGATTAATCATTTCTTGTAAAGCAGCACTTTTATCCTATTTTTGAAAGTACTTTTCTCAGATACGTCCGATGAATGTCATGAGATGTCTATTGTATTACTTACATAATTACTGTCCAACATTTGTATCTAAACGTGTTCCTATAGGTTTCTGCTTGATTTGAAATGTGAAATAAATATTCTGAGAAAGTGGCAGATTTGAAATGGTAATTTAATTATTTATAAACGATTAAGTATTTAAATGCATCCATTAACCAGAAATATGTGGCCTTGTTATACAGTATGTGATGACAGTAATTTAGTAGCACTGTATTAAATAATACATGCTTTGGGAAATAAATAATCCAACAAATGTGATATCTCCAACAGTCATTGCATTAGGAAGTCATGTTATACCACCCTGATTCACGGATATTTAAATATCAAAAGATATGTTGTGACAACATTTAATCAAATAAGGAGATAATTAGACTTGATTTGTAGTAAAACGAGAGTTAGAAATTAATCTGCCATAAAAAATGTCTGATCTGTAAATATACGATTCTGCCGCTAGATGTCTCTGTACACCATTATATTAAAACACACTAGCTTGAGCTCTTTGAAAGATAGCAACTAAAAGAGAAATAACCTAGTGAAGAAAACACATCCCACAGATACGTTTTAAACATATATTTGCTGCACAAAATTGTCCATAAGCATATGTGGGTGAAACTTATAATTATAAATTAATAGTAAGTACCATGATATATTGAAATACCCACATATATGATCTATTATAATAAGAACTTCAAGTGTTGAATCACAGTGGAATTTTTTATATCAAAATACTATGACAACTATGTCATCACTGTACCACCAAGTACTTTTTTTACATTTAAATCGAATCAAACCCTAGTATTATCTGTGACTCAACCATATACACAAGTGCAACAGTAGGTAGTTCAGTTTACAATAGACATCAGATTTACACATCACAATTTACAAATCTTGATTACACACACACGCAACACAATATAACAGATTTACACAACATCATATGATAACCACATATATGTACACATAACTACAAACAAAAGTGTTGGGTGTAAATAGTTAATAGTAATTAGTTACTGTAATTTAATTACTTTTCCCCTAAAAAAGTAATGTAAAGGCTTACTCTTATTTTTCCTGTAATTGAATTACAGTTACTTCTGATTTAAAGGTGCAGTGTGTAAAATTTAGCAGCATCTAGTGGTGAGATTGCGAATTGCAACCAACGGCTCAGTCCAACGCATAGAGAAGCTACCGTAGTCGCCACCGGAAAAACATGTCATCGTCGGAGACAAAAATGTTTGTCCGTTTAGGGCTTCTGTAGAAACGTGGTGGCACAAAATGGTGACTTCCACGTAAGGGGACCCTCATGCATGTAGATAAAAACATCTCATTCTAATGTAATGAAAACATAACAATTCATTATAAAAAGGTTGTTATACACCAATGATAATGTAGTTTTGTATATTATATTGCATTTCTGTCAAGAGATCCTTTTAAAAATTACACACTGCACCTTTAAGTAAATATTGACTGTAGAACAGCTATACTGTAATACTATAGTCGATTTAATATCAAAATTTTAAATCGTATGTTTAAAATGCATGTTTTTTATGTATCCTTCTCACTTGTAATACTTTGATTTGTAAAAAAAAAACCCTATTGTCCAATTCAGGTTTTTAAATTTCCGTTGGTGTGTAAGTGTGTATTAGTACATGTTAACGATATGCAAAAGGTACAAACCCCAAAGTAAACAATGGCGCGAGTTATCCAACGTGAATCTCTTTTCTTGGACTACAACAAACACACAGATTGTAGGCAATAGTTTACTTCCTGGGATTGGGGATGTAGACAAGACCGACATTATCATAATTCCTCCTGCTTCGGACTCACAGCCTGTAAGTTAACTAATGTTAGCCAAAAAATCTTTCAAACGTGGTAAGGAGCGTCACATTTCCGGCTGACGTATTCAGGCAACACAACGTACAGATTAGCAGGCCAATCAGGAACACAGAGCTTTTCAATCCCTGTGTTTCAGGAAAATAGTGAAATCTGGAGCTACAAAAAATGTGTTTTTTTATCGTAAACCACACAAACACATTGTATTATAACAAATACACAAAATAACGTTGTTTTTAGCAATGAAATAGGTGCTCTTTAATAGGAATAATGGTAACACTCTAGTTTTCAATCCTCACTATTAACTGGTTGTTTATTAGCATTAATATTACTGAGTTTATTAGTACTTCTAGCACATATTAATGCCTGATTCTGCAAAACCTTATTCTACTTCCTTAATGTCTCCATTTATACCAATATCCTACTTAAAATTAACAACTACTTTACTAAGTATTAATAGAGTATATTGAGGAAAAAGTAGTTCATAGTTAGTTAATAGTAAGAATTGGACCCTACCAGAATAGTTTATGTGCTGTTATGATTTATTCGAGTCATTTTAAGCCTATCTTTGTATCATTTACTAAATATGATTTAGAAAGCAATTAAATACTTTTTGAAGAGAGTTATTTGTACAGTAATCTAATTACATGATGAAAGATGCAATAAGTAACTAGTAATTAATTACTTTCTTTTAGTAACTTACGCGAAACTGCACACAACGTACACAAAAGAATAAAGAAAACCCAGACAACTCTGGGCCGGATTCGCATCGAATTCGCACCGGATCCGCTGATTTCGGCCCTGATCCGGTGTCGATTCATCTGTTGTCTGGGAATAATATGCGTGGCACAAAAGTATTCAGGATTGACATTAAGGCTGCTGGTTAATAGTCAGTTGTCAGTGTGTGGTCGATAGCTTAACACAAAGGTCGTCGGTTCAAGTCTCACGACCGGCAGGTTGCCACTGAGGTGCCCTTGAGAGACCTTCATTGTGTGTTCACTACTCACTGAGATGGGTTAAATGCAAAGGGCACATGGTCAAAAGTCCCTGTGATATTCTGGTCCCTCTCTATATAGGTCGATCCTCCAGTGTAAGTCTAGGGGATTTTTGGAGGAAAAGGAGGAAGACAATGAAATGATGTCAGATTGAATGATCTAGAATTACACTTAATTTAGTTGATATTTGAGTCTATGAAACTGTGCCTCTCTGACCTTACAGTAGTGAAATAAATAAATATATTGAAATAATATCACCTAGCATGTGAGGGTGTGGCACATACTAAACGACTATCAGTCACCTCCAGCTGGTGCTGCCATGCAGTGACAGGAAGCTGGTTGTATGTTTGTGTGTGTAAAGCAGCAGGATGTGGCAAACAGCTCAACTGTTGAACGAACGCATGGTTCCCTATGGCTGCTGGTAAAGGAACTGAAACAACTTGTTTATCAAGGCCAGATACAGACTGATATATTTGATATCACATTCAGTCACTGAGGTCAGTGCAATGTTCAATTCAATTCAAAATGGTCTTGTTGGCATGAATTTAAACAATACAATTTTTGACCCTGGACCACAAAACCATATTTGTAGCAACATTGAATGGGTCAATTAATGCCCAAACTCATTAGGATATTACAGCAACAACAACATTTATTTCTTTAGCACATTTAAAAACAACACTTGTTGACCAAAGTGCTTTCCACTTTCATATTGCCCACAATGAGAAAAACATGCCAGACAAAAACCATGACACTAAATTAAAAGAAGTCTCTCAGAGGCAAGTCGTTATTCAGACTTCACACCTACGTCACAGCTACTTCACACGTATTAAGTAAAGATCATGTTCCATGAAGGTATTTTGTACATTCCAAACCATAAATATATATAAAAAAATCTATTTATCATTCGTAGTATGTGTTGCTAAGGACTTCATTTGGACAACTTTAACGATGCTTTTCTCAATATTTCGATTTTGTTGCACCCTTAGATTCCAGATTTTCAAATAGTTGTATCTCGGACAAATATTGTCCTGTCCTATCAAACCATACATCAATGAAAGCTTATTTATTCAACTTTCAAATGATTAGTACTGTGCAAAAGTCAAAAGGCAATCTTTGTTGTTTTAGCAGTTTTAATGTCCTCCATATTTATTTATTTTTTACAATTTTGTAAGATACAACCAGAAAATACAGGAAATATGTACACAAAATTAAAAACATAAAAATTAAAAACATTATATATATATATATATATATATATATATATATATATATATATATATATATACCAATTTGAAATGATTCGAGCTTTGTGACATGTGCATTATCCTGCTGGAAGTAGCCATCAGAGGATGGATACATGGTGGTCATAAAGGGATGGACATGGTCAGAAACAATGCTCAGGTAGGCCGTGGCATTTAAACGATGCCCAATTGGCACTAAGAGGCCTAAAGGGTGCCAAGAAAACATCCCCCACACCATTACACCACCAGCAGCAGCCTGCACAGTGGTAACAAGGCATGATGGATCCATGTTCTCATTCTGTTTACGCCAAATTCTGACTCTACCATCTGAATGTCTCAATCGAAATCGAGACTCATCAGACCAGGCAACATTTTTCCAGTCTTCAACTGTCCAATTTTGTTGAGCTCGTGCAAATTTTAGCTTCTTTTTCCTATTTGTAGTGGAGATGAGTGGTACCCGGTGGGGTCTTCTGTTGTTGTAGCCCATCCGCCTCAAGGTTGTGTGTGTTGTGGCTTCACAAATGCTTTGCTGCATACCTCGGTTGTAACAAGCAGTTATTCCAGTCAAAGTTGATCTTCTGTAAGCTTGTATCAGTTGGCCCATTCTCCTCTGACCTCTAACATCAACAAGACATTTTCGATCATAGGACTGCCGCATACTGGATGTTTTTCCCTTTTCACATCATTCTTTGTAAACCCTAGAAATGGTTGTGCGTAAAAATCCCAGTAATTGAGCAGATTATGATTGTCTGGCACCAACAACCATGCTACGCTCAAAATTGCTTAAATCACCTTTCTTTCCCATTCTGACATTCAGTTTGGAGTTCAGGAGATTGTCTTGACCAGGACCACACCATTAAATTCATTGAAGCAACTGCCATGTGATTGGTTGATTAGATAACTGCATTAATGAGAAATTGAACAGGTGTTCCTAATAATCCTTTAGGCGAGTGTACATTATAATTACACACAATACACATGCAAATATATTATGCAAACACAAACTTTTATTTTGTATGCGATTAATATATTAGTATATATAGGAATCACATTGCAACCCATTGAATACTTTCCAAACGCTGCAGCAACAACTTCATGAATACCAAAGGATTGTGACTTTTGCACATTTATAACATACATTTTAATGCATTTGGTAGACCCTTCTATCCCAAACGACTTAAAAGGTATACAACTTTATGTGTGTTCCTGGGATCAAACCCATGACGCTGCGAATGCAATTCTCTACCATTGAGCTATACAGGAGCAGCACATTACAACACCACTAACATTTTCTTTAGAAACTTTACACCTTAAGTTCATATGTTTTCTGTGATTAGACATTTCGGCTTGTATATATTTTTTTCTTGTCCTCGGAAAGCTTTAATGATCTGTTCACTGTCTTAGTGTGATGCGGGGTGCTGCTATGACAACCGTATCATGTAAAAATCACATGCCCTTGTGATGCTATCTGTCTGACTGTTACACGCAAACCAGTACTGACACAGTTATTGATTTACTTGGTGGAATCGTATATTTTTACCCCCCCCTCCAATTAACAACAGAGAGTTTATTTATGTATGCAGTAAGATTCAATTGTTAGGAAAAGTGTTCACACTACCTGAAGGGGGCTGGTGTCATTTTAGAAAGAAAGGATAATTGACCTATGCTTATGTGCATCAGGATATGTGCTGAAATCTTAAGGCGCGTTAGACAACATACATATCAGAGGCATTACTGCAACAGTGTCTGATAGGAACCATACAAGAAATCAGATTTAATCAGTGATAGAACAAGCATCGCCCCTAAAATCAGTTCATCCCCATCCCATTTAGAAACTGCACCCCTTTACTTAAAGCAAACCCAGTCATCGTCACTTATGATCAAAATAAGACCACAGCCTATTTTATCTGAATACTGTATTCCCATTGGCCTACATTTAAATACACACAGAGGCTTGAAGCCATACTGTAATCTTATCTCCGTCATCGCTCATGTGATACAAACATGCTTATCATAAAACTATATATCACATAAAAAAATGATACCTCACACATACACATATTTCATGAACGGATTCAAGGGTGATGCAGGCTATCACAGTTTACCTTCACACTTTCTCATCACACACTGTGGGTTTGTCATACTGCAGCCTACACACATACAAACACTGCTGAGAGTCACACACTGTTTCTGCACATTCTCATATAGTTATGCTTTCTGAACTAAGATTAAAGGGATAGTTCACCCAAAAATAAAAATTCTGTCATAATTTACTCACTGTCATGTTGTTACAAACCTGCATACATTTCTTTGTTCTGATGAACACAGAGGAAGATATTTTGAGAAATGTTTGTAACCAAACTGTTCGTGGACCCCATTCACTTCCATAGAAGGGAAAAAGAATACTATGGAAGTAAATGGGGTCCACAAACGGTTTGATCACAAACATTTATCAAAATATCTTCCTTTGTGTTCATCAGAACAAAGAAATTTATGCGGGTTTGTAACAACATGAAAGTGAGTACATGATAACAGAATTTTCATTTTTGGGTGAACTATCCCTTTAATGACCAAAAGCATTTCTGAGACCTCAAAACATTTGTGCCCAAATTTTAGTAATACACTGCAAGAAATTTTCAAGAAAAATTAGCTTACCCCATTTGCAGATTTTTTTCTTTTTTTATGCACAAAATTACTTACATTTGATATTTTTGGTCTAAAAACTTGACAATTTTTTTTTTTGTAATTTAAGAATTTTTAGATATTTTTACTGAAAACAAGACAAAAATACTACAAATTTTTTTTCTTGAAAATAATTTTTTGCAGTGTACACTGTCAAAAAAAAACAACGCTCTCCAAAGCGCTTTACAAGTTGCCTCACATTCACCCTCACATGTCAGCAATGCAAGGCGCCATCCAGTTTGTCGGGAGAAGCTGGGGTTAGGTGTCTTGCTCATGGACACCTCGACACTTGGTTAGGTGGAGCCGGGAATTGAACCACAAACCTGATGGTTTGTAGACAACCTACATGAACCACTGAGCCAATGCCGCCCCATATTAGTACCTCAAAGGTACATATAGGTACTAATGGCGCTTTTCCGTTGCATAGTACCCCACGGTTTAGTTTAGTTTGGGTCGGGTCAGCTCACCTCACTTTGGCGTGGTTAGCTTTTCCATCGAGTTTAGTATCACTTCGGAGTGGGAGGGATTATAGGCGTGTCGTTATATTTACGCTGCCTACTGCTGTGACATCATACACGTGAGAGCGTTGTTGTACATTCCCATACATTCATTTATTTCTCAGTCTGCCACAAAATTAAAATTGGCCACCACAAATAGATGTTTGCACATCGCGTTTATAACTACCTCTGTCTCACATGACAGTTTCTGTTCAAACACCTGACCCGTGGCGTCAGTCGATGTTCAAGTTGCATTTAAGCATATATAATGCGGACGTGCACGTCGCGAATGTGCCGCCACAAACTGCAAGTCTGGAAAAAACTGTTATGGTGTCCCGGATTCTCAACCTGCGGTTGTTTTTCATCGCTAAAAGGGTGTTTGGAAACTTATAGCAGAACACAGATAACAACATGTTTGCTTGAAACAGCGCAAGCTAGCAGTAAGCTAATGCTAATATTTACATTATAGCGATGACGCTTCTCTCAGACCAATCAGTGATCTACAGTGTTTTCGCGTCACGTTTGGTATCAGCTCGGGTCGCTTGGAACCCCAACCGAGGTGGTACGAAAAAAAGTATCGGGTACTACGTACTGCACCCAATGGAAAAGCTCCCAAAAGTAAGCTGACCCGACCCAAACTAAACTAAACCGTGGGGTACTATGCAATGGAAAAGCGCCATAAATGTATACAAATCCTATTCCTGAATGGTACAAATTAGGACATTTTAAAGAGCACTGCCCCACTGAGAGCTGCAGACCATTTTTTGACAATTTTTCTGACAGTGTAATATTTGTTTTTATGTCAGGTTCGTACTTTAGGATAAAGCATAAAAAGTGACCTGTATTATTACTGTAATCAAAGGTAAAAGTATTTTTTACAAATATGAATTTTCATAAAGTTGCAGTCTGCCTCTCTATTGACATCTCTGTTTAAAAGTCTGGTAACATCTCTGCTTTCTATTGATGTATAGTTTAGAACTATTTGAAACTCTGGAATCTAAGGTGAAATAATCTAAATTTTGAGAACATTGCCTTTAAAGTTGTCCAAATGAAGTCCTTAGAAACTTCATCCACTCACAAAAATAAAGTTTTGATATATTTACTGTCAGGAATTACCAGGAGACAGAACCCAAGCGCAGACAGACTAAGGGAACAAGGATAACTTTATTAAAAAAAACTGGAAAACAAAACCCACGAGGGGGCAAAAACAAGATCTGACGAATGACAGACTAAACACTAAACTAGATAATAAACTTGACTAGACTAGACTGAAAACAAACAGTGAACAAGACAATAAACATAAAATAATCTTTACAATGAACAAGACTTGACTAGACTATGTGACAGGCAACACAACCTCCACAAAAACAGACGATCGAGCACAGGACAGCAAACACAAGGGCATTAAATAGGGGAGCAAATCAAGAGGGGAACAGGTGACATGAATCAAACAATGATGGGATAATTAACGAGGAAACAAGGGGCGGGGTCAGAAGACGAGACAGAAAGCACATGGCTATAAAAAAAACAAAGCCAGTGCTCTCACTCAAAACATTGGGCTGCCATGATCCTGTCACTATGACTAAAAACTGTGACCTGAAGACAGGATCATGACATTTACAAAACATTTTCATGGAAAATGTTCTTTGCTTAATATCTTAATGATTTTTGGCATAAAAGACAATAATTTTGACCCATACAATGTATTGTTTGCTATTGCTATAAATATTCCCATGCTTTTGACTGGTTTTGAGGTCCAGGATCACATATTGGTTACTTAAAGGTGACATAGAATGATTGAACGGAGTATTTATTCTTGTTCTGTGATGTGACATGTAGACAAATTTTTTTTTGTTTGGGTCTGAATGCCTTAGAAGCTTCCTAAAAACCTCTCTCAGATAGCTCTATTAGGGTGGGGGATTTTAAACAAGTGGTTTTGCACCTATTTGGCTCCCCCTACTGGCTTAACTTGCAATCTCATTACTGATTGGCTGACTTTGCTGCCACTCAAAAAATGTAGCCAATTATTTTAAAGTGGAGGGGCAGTGAGATGCCTGTGATGTCATAAGCATCAGTTTTTCAGATTGGGCCGTTTTCTGGCTGACATTTCTAAAAGAGGAATTTCTATTAGACTGAGATGTTTAGCATGTCTAGCACTTTTTGTATGTTTGTGAATGTGGGTAGACTACCATTATTCAACAAAGACAAGGTCAAAATTGTTTTTCATTCTCTGTCCCCTTTAAACTGAAAAACAACTGACATTTCATGTGAAATCTGACCTAAAACTTATAAAATATTTTAAAGGGGACATATCATGAAAATCTGACTTTTTTCAAGTGCTATTTAATGCTATAATTGGGTCCCCATGCTTTTATCAACCTAGAAAATATGAACAAAAAACAACCCAGTAACTTAGTTTTGGTAAACCATTCCCTGCAAGCATGTGAAAAAATAGGTAATTTGGCTCCCCTTGTGATGTCAAAAGGGATAATACAGCCCCTTAAAGGTGCAGTGTGTAAATTTTAAAAGGATCTTTTGACAGCAACGCAATATAATATAGATAAATATATTATCAGTGGTGTATAAAGACCTTATATAATGAACTGTATTGTTTTTATTAACTTTGGCACTTTTTCATTGCATAGTACCCCACGTGCGCATTATATGCGTATTTGCAACTTAAATGATGCTCAGCGGAGCGCGTCGAATGACGACGCCACCGGTGTTGTACAGAAACTGTCATGTGATACAGAGGTAGTGATAAACACGATGTGCAAACATCTTTGTGGTGGTCAATTTTGATTTTGAGAATGAGCCGTTTTATCTACATACACTGCCCCCACATGTAAGCTACCATTTTGCGCCACCATGTTTCTACAATAGCCCTGATTGGACAAACTGCTCTACAGAGCGCGTTTGTCACTACGTTGTCTCAGATGATGACAAGTTTGTCCTGTGACGGCTATCGTAGCTTTTCTATGTGCTTCAAAAGGGAAGGGTGCAATTTGTAACCTCACCACTAGATGGCGAAAATCTACACACTGCACCTTTAAGGGCGATTTATAGTCGTGCGTAGGTCCTATGGCATAGCCGCGACGGCGTAGGTTCCGCGCCGGTTTTCATTTATACTTTTGCGTCGACGTCCGCGTCGACGTGCAAACACACGCGAAACCGCTGGATGGCAGTAATCACGCATGTAACCACAGTAGCAGCAGAAGTCGTCACAGAAAAAGAAGCTAAGCAAGTTAACCCACAAACGAAGAAGAAATAGCAACTTGTTGTGTATAATTTGAGAAGACCAGCAATGATGGAAGTAAATAAACAGCGACTTATGTTGCAGTTTGAGTTAAATCACTCCTCAACTTGGCTCATCTTTGTTTTCACAATCTCAAACAGAAATACCTATGACACAGTTTTTTTACCTGACGGGAGGGAATTTTGTGAGGTGCCCGTCAGGCTACGCAGAGCTACGCACAGGCTACGGATAGCTACGGCGTAGGACCTACGCACGATTATAAATCGCCCTTTAATCTGCACTTTCCAACCACAGCACTGCCATTTAGTGCAGAGATAGGGCGAGAGAGAGAGAGAGAGAGAGAGAGAGAGAAAGAGAGAGAGAGAGAGAAATTGACAGCACAATTGCGATCAGTTTTTGCATTTCATCAGCTCATTTAAAAATGGCACAGTTTTGCTCACACCTATGAAGTGGCAATTTTTACATGATATAATAAATTATTTATATGATATTTTGAGCTAAAACTTCACATACATACTCTGGGGACACCAAAGATTTATTTGACCTCTTAAAAAAGTCTTGGAACGTCCCCTTTAAATCATCAAATCAGTGACAATCATCACAAACAAGGAGAGTCGTGGACATGAAATGGTACTGGGGACCCTGACAAAGGAAATGCATTTAAGTTATTACTGTATATATTTGCATTTATAATGAATAAGGATTAAAATTATCGACTCATTTCTATTACAAATCAACAAGTCTGTGTGTTAAGAAATGAATAAGAGAAAGATATCATCTATATATGGTCTCTATACCTCTGGTCAGTCCCATTAGAGACTCCTCCCCTCCTCGACCAGCATCAGAGAAAGGGCAGATGGCTCATTACCATAAATAGGACAGTGAAAGAAAGTGAGAGAGGCCGAGCAAACCCTGCCATAAGGATACTACTCACCCCCACCCCCCCAAAAAAAGATGTAAAAGAAGAAACGGTTGCTAGGAGAGAGAGAAAAAAGCTCCATACCCCCCTTTATGAGTGTTAGGAGCCCCTCAGTGCTCGTCTCAGGGCCGTGCCCGACTCTGTTGCTCAGGGACAGATGGCCGATGAGCCCCACCGGCCTGCAGCTGGGTATGATTTGATCCAACGCTGTAGGAGCTGGCACCAGGATCTCACACCTTCTCATGCCCAACCTGAGACTGGATCACGCCATCACCTGGGCTTTAGCTCTACACTAAGTATAGCTCATCACCTGTCTACTTTGTCCTTTAAGTGTAACCATGACCTTAGAAGTGATAATGTTGGACAATTTTATTCCTCTTCCAAAGTTTAGATGATTCATTGAGTTCTCTGAGATGTTTTGCTTGATAACAATGCTGTCTCAGATTCTCTTTAAATTTCTTATGAGAAAAAACAGATATTAATAAGATATTATCTATTGTACTTCATGTAGGTCAATGCATCACGCTAATACACTGTAAGAGGGTGTGTACACCAAAGATGGCTGAAAGCGGCAAACACACGCCGACTGTAAGGTAGCATGCATACCAAAGCGGTGTATTTTTAATTGTTTCCAATGGAAGCCGTAGTGCCGCCTATGCCGAGTCAAGACCGAGTCTTTAAAGGGTCGAGACCGAGTCGAGACAGAATCCGTTGGTTTTCAAATATAGTCGAGTTCGAGTCAAGACCGAGTCCTTTAGGAAAAACTCGTCAGTTTTCATATTCATGATTAAATATCCCCCCAGTAAATAATCAACTAGGCCAGGCCACATGCATCATCTTCTGCCTATTTTTCTAAAGATAAATAAATCTAATGGCAGTATCTTTGCAGTATCTTTACTCTTGAAATTACGAGTCCTTCTTCTCTCACTGACTCAAGACCGATCGAGTCTTTGAAGGAACGAGTCTGAGACAAGACCGGACTCGAGTACTACATCACAAGAGATGTGATTACTGCAACCTTTATTGAGGTTTGTGTGTAAAGTGTTGATGTCTCTGTATGACGATTGAACCCTTACGAAAATTAACCCTTGTTTTACTACAGTTCAAACCAAAAAATGGTTACTGTAGTAAAACAATGGTAACCACAAAATAACCATGGTTTTGACAACCATGGTTTTCAAAAACCATAGTTAAACCATGGTTAGTGTAGTTAAATCATGGTTTTGCTGATAGTAATCAACACACCAAAAAAACATGGTTACTACACTTTTACCACAATAAAACCATTGTTAATTTTCATAAGGGAAGTTGAAGACTTTGCTTTGCTTGGTGTTATTGTTTTGCAAGGTGGACTCTTTTTTATAGAGGCAAGATGATGTTAAAATAAGTCATGGGAAAAAAGTTTCTCATGTTAATGTATTTGTAGAACATGAAATGTATTGCTGGAACAAGACATTTTACGTTTAGTGAACAACCAATTAAAATATACTGTTAACAATGTTAAGGATAGCGAGTTACCCTATACTTTTAAAGTTGAATGCACTTGTCTGGACTTACAGTGAATATATTTGTAAAAGTTTAATACTTTAGGGTTGGTTCAAATCCTGTAAGTGTGACTGTGATGCTGGTGTGTGATGCATAAACAAAGACACAGTCGCCTTGTGTTAGAAGTGTGTGTTCTTATGGCAAGAGAAAAGATGCGACAGTCAAAGCCCTGATTCACTACATCAGCACCTCCCCATGACTCCTGGTTGCGTAGGAACACGAGGCCCAGTCTGCCCTGTGGACACTCTTGCTTCATTAAACACTGTTCACTGAGGCAAGAAGAGCAGGACAGCACGCGTATTTCACACAAACACACACACACACTGTACAGATCTCAGACCGGTTTCCCCAGTACACCCCAAACTCAGTGAGCCTGCAGGCGAGGAAGACTCACAGACATCAACACATCTGCGGTCTCATTCACTGAATGTGTTTACTCTAAACTGAATGTTTTTGTGCATGCATGCTACTCAAAAAGACTCATAGAAACAAAGACATACATTTTTTATTCATTTTCATGTATGGATAGGAAAATACTTCCCATATTGACGTTGGTAAAAACAGCCAAATTAGGCAAACGCCAACATGGATGGTTGTGTGACGTCCTCATCCTTTAAACCACGAAGAAAACCACACAACGTGAACAAAAATATGACTAGACTACATACAATACAGGTTTACTTGGAACTGGAGTAAGCATAGTTTGTGCTGACCACAATGGTGAGTTGCTGGGCAAAGATTAATCGTGATTAATCGCATACAAAATAAAAGTGAGTTTTAGCATAATATACAAGTGTGTTCCAGTGGCGGCTCGTGACTGCTCATCCGAGGGGCGCAAATTCAAAATATGTGTTCGGAGTGTCATGTGTGTTGCTTGTGTTTTCAAGATATGTGTTTGTTGCGTTATGTGAACCATGTGCATCACGTGTTTTGTCAAAATAAGTGCCTGCAGACACGCATCAAAACCGTTTATGATAAAAGAGACGCTCACGTTCACAAATACACGCAAGACACTCCCTTAACAGTAAACTCTGATTATGCATGAGATTATGCGAGTATTTGGCAACGCGAGCGTCTCTTTTATCATAAACCCTTTAGACGTGTCTGCAGCACTTAATTTGACAAGATACGTGATGCACATAGGATCATTCGACACGCAGAACACAAATTTTAAAATTACGAACCACACACATGACGGGCTACATACATGTTGTGACGAACTTCGCATCGAGCGCCCTCGAAAAAAGTCACGGGCCGCCACTTGTGTGTTCTGTGTGTAATTATTATGTATATATAAATACACACACACACACTCATGTGTATTTAAGAAACATTTACATGTGTATATACTGTATATATATATATATATATACAACCCCAAAACAGAAAAAGTTGGGACACTGTAGAAATTGTGAGTAAAAAAGGAATGGAATAATTTACAAATCTCATAAACTTATATTTTATTCACAGTAGAATATAGATAACATATCAAATGTTGAAAGTAAGATATTTTGAAATGTCATGCCAAATATTGGCTCATTTTGGATTTCATGAGAGCTACACATTCCAAAAAAAGTTGGGACAGGTAGCAATAAGAGGCCAGAAAAGTTAAATGTGCATATAAAGGAACAGCTGGAGGAGGACCAATGTTTAGGAATGGGAATGTTGACCTATTCTTGTCTAATACAGACTTCTAGTTGCTCAACTGTCTTAGGTCTTCTTTGTCGCATCTTCCTCTTTATGATGCACCAAATATTTTCTTTGGGTGAAAGATCTGGACTGCAGGCTGGCCATTTCAGTACTCAGATCCTTCTTCTATGCAGTCTTGATGTTGTAATTGATGCACTATGTGGTCTGGCATTGTCATGTTGGAAAATGCAAGGTCTTCCCTGAAAGAGACGACGTCTGAATGGGATCATATGTATCTAGAACTTGGATAAACCTTTCAGCATTGATGGTGCCTTTCCAGATGTGTAAGCTGACCATGCCACACGCACTCATGCAACCCCAAACCATCAGAGATGCAGGCTTCTGAAAAGAGCGCTAATAACAACTTGGGATGTCATTGTCCTCTTTAGTCCGGATGAAATGGCATCCCAGTTTTTCAAAAAGAACTTCAAATTTTGATTCGTTGGACCACAGAACAGTTTTCCACTTTGCCAAAGTCCATTTTAAATGAGCCTCGCCCAGGGAAAACGCCTGCGCTTCTGGATCATGTTTAGATATGGCTTCTTTTTTGACCTACAGAGTTTTAGCTGGCAACAGCGAATGACACGGTGGATTGTGTTCACTGACAATGTGTTCTGGAAGTATTCCAGAGCCCATGTTGTGATTTCCATTACAGTAGCATTCCTGTATGTGATGCAGTGCCATCTAAGAGCCCGAAGATCACAGGCATCCGGTATGGTTTTCCGGTCTTGACCCTTACGCACAGAGATTGTTCCAGATTCTCTGAATCTTTGAATGATATTATGCACTGTAGATGATGATAACTTCAATCTCATTGCATTTTTTCTCTGAGAAGCTCAGAAAACTATTTTTCGCTGCAGCATTGGGGGAATTAGTGATTCTCTGCCCATCTTGACCTCTGAGAGACACTGCCATTCTGAGAGGCTCTTTTTATACCCAATCATGTTGCCAATTGACCTAATAAGTTGCAAATTGGTCTTTCAACTGTTCCTTATATGTACATTTAAATTTTCTGGCCTCTTATTGCTACCTGTCCCAACTTTTTTTGGAATGTGTAGCTCTCATGAGATCCAAAATGTGCCAATATTTGGCATGACATTTCAAAATATCTTACTTTCAACATTTGATATGTTATCTATATTCTACTGTGAATAAAATATAAGCTTATGAGATTTGTAAATTATTCCATTCCTTTTTTACTCACAATTTCTACAGTGTCCCAACTTTTTCTGTTTTGGGGTTGTATATCAAATTTTTCATACTTGCAGGGTTTGGCAGCCTTGAATCACCCAAACATCAACCTTTTGGTCGCACAAGTGATACAAAGTTGTACCTAGTTCATTTTAATTCCTTAAGGCTTAAATATGACCCACTGAGTGTACAACCACAACAGTTGTACCCTAAATGTTCCCAAACAGACCCCAACCAAATCCTTTTTCTTGACAGTTACAATTCCTCAATAACCCACATTTATCTCCACATGTTGAAGCCTGCTATCAAAAGTCAGAGATGTGCTTAAACATTTCCCATTTAATTTTGTCAAGGTCACATTGTCTGTGGGTATATCAAAAATGTTCTGCCCTAATGTACGAAAGATACAAATATGCACATTATGATATTTACACCCGTCGGTCACAGATGATTTAGTTTGGGGTGTGAGGTTCTCTGTTAGAACAATGATGGCAGCTTTAGCGTGTCTTACGGCCCACACTGAGTCCAACGACAGCAGCAGGCACAGCATCATAATTGTCCCATGAGACAAAAGTGCACTTGTGCCTGAAGCCGTGGGTGAGGGGCTCTGCTATGAAGGCCATAGGCGCGGGACACCACTACACTGTGTTACCCCAAACAACCACTATACTGCATGTTGATACATAATAAAACAAGAGTTCTGCTAGCGCTGAATATGATTGATGCTTGTTTCTGCAAAACATGGTGTGATGTTTTAAAGACGTCTAATAGCTGTCTAAACAGCCCAGATTGTCAGTAAAAATGTAATAGACGTCTAACCATAAAATAAATGAAAACAAACACCTTGTAATTACTCGTGACTTTCCTTACACGATGGAATATCCTATAGCTCACAAGTTATTTTGGCAAAACTAAATGTAACCAAATTCAGGTTTATTTTGGCTAGAAGTGGGTTAATCTATGTCAGTTATCACCAAAAAAGTTGATCCAAACCTGTATAAATTTCTTTGTTTTGCTACACCAAGTTAAGATATTTTGAAAAATGTTAATAATTAAACAGATCAGGGGCACCATTCACTTCCATAGTATTATTTTTTCCTACTATGGAAGTCAAAGGTGCCTCAGATCTGCTTGGTTACAAACATTCTTAAAAATATCTTGAATAATGTAAGGGGAAAAATAAAATTTCTTTTTTGGGTGAACTATCCCTTTAATATCTCAATACTTCTATACAGCAATGGGTCCTGCAATTGTCGTTCCTCTCAGATTTTTTCCTTTTCTGGGTAAGTGTCTGATATCAAAGATTTTTAGATTAGATCAAATATGATGGCGTTCCACCATGTGACAAACAGATCATGTGCATTGCATGCGATTGGGGTAACCACTGCTGTTCCTCTGAATCTCCAATCAAACCATGTAGATTTCACTTTATTAACTTTCAAAGGTGTTCATTGGCCCACATGAAACAACCATTACTGAAGAAAAACAGAATTTACAGAGGTAATAAAACAACAGGGGATCAATAAACTAATTTGATTGCATCTATAAACAATGTATTGTATTATCGGGTGTTTTGAATAGCTTTTGTCAAATGGCAAAAGATTATCTGGGCTTCTGATAATCTCAGACAAAGATGATTAAAAGTAGAATAAGCACGTCCAAAACTAAGTGTTTAAATAGTATATTTAGAATACAATAACGGTCTTTCATGCCCAGTCTTAAGCCCAAGGTATACCTTCGCATACACGTGCTGTCCGCATGACTTAAAGGTGCAGTGTGCAATTTTTTGAAGGATCTCTTGACAGAAATGCAAAATAATATACAAAACTATATTATCAGGGGTGTATAAAAACCTTTTTATAATGAACCCTTATGTTTTAATTACCTTAGAATGAGACATTTTTATCTACATAACGAGGGTCCCCTTACATGGAAGTCGCCATTTTGTGTTGCCATGTTTCTACAGAAGCCCTTAACGGACAAAACCTTTTTACGAAGCTGTCTCCGAAGATGACATGTTTGTCTGGTGGTGGCTACCATAGCTTCTCTATGCGTTTTGTGAGGGGTGAGCTGTTAAATGAGCCATTGGTTGCAATTTGCAACCTTACCACTAGATGCCACTAAAATTTACACACTGCACCTTTAATTTTTGTCATCAGGGTCCGCGGTTGTTCCTGTGCAGCCCAATTTTTGAGACTGCACAGGCATTTGCGTACAACAGTGCATGCATAAAAACATTTTGAAACGGGACACTCGACTATAAACAACATACACATAATGTTTGCACACACCATTGTCTTTTCTTCTTATATTTTCCAAGAACAAAAAGCTAAGCATTTCCTTCACCATAATGTTTGATCCCTGTTCTTTGTTTTCTTTTTGTTTGTTTTAAACTTTGTATTCAATGGTGGATACGCTGCTTTTCTTCTTCTATCCTGAATTTTTGAATGTACTGTAAATGAAAAAAAAAGTTTGGGAATGCATTGAAAGCTGTGCAGACTCGTGCTTGCACAAGACGGACGTGGGCGCAGAAAAAAGTATACAGAGCCTCTATTACCCCCAACACATTGCGAGAGGAAGAAGTTCAGTGACGTTACACTGAATTAATACATTCAAATAAGTAATGCCCTGAATTTATAAAACTGTATAGTAAACATTACATTAGAAATAATGAATTGCAAGCAGGACTTGAACTCTAATATGTGTTTATTAAAAATCACAATGTGCATATCGACAAAAACAGTCAATGTGTTAGTATGTATCAGTACTTGCATACACTTTTGCTATATGTACTTAAACTTAAATACTTTCCCATCACATAAGCAGTACTCACTTTTGGGGCAAGTATGTGAAATGGGACGCAGCACCTGACTGTTTTACTGCAGAAGATAACATCCACGTACAACTCCATCAATCCCACAATCCATCACAAGAGCGCAACCATGAGCCTCTGTAGAAATGAATAAAAATGTTTGCACACCGTCACTCAAAACGTGTCAGCAGATGCCAGTTGTTGACATTACAATCGACTCTTTGAAAACTGATTTGCATGCGGAGTATGGTGTTGTAAACACTGAATTTCTCCATCATTTCTCCATGACTTTTGTCTTTGTGAGAGTGAGTTCAACACTTACTAACATAAGGAATAAATGCAGACACAGTCTGTGTGGAAAACCTATTAATAATTGATTATTAAAAATTATATTATACATGTGTAAATGGTGTTACTTTGTACAGAGCTTATATGTTGCACTGTTGAAAAATATGTAAGCTAAAGGTACTTGAAGCTGTGAGGTATTATAAAGAAGTCACGGCTGAAGGGTGTTGCACGAGTATTTACACTATGCAAAGTTATATCTATACTAGATCAAAACTTCGTTAATTGCACAGCAGTGCTTTTGTGCCTTTCCACTGCATGTCGAGTGTTTTATTACCTTCATGTGTCTATCAGCACAGATAAGAGTCAAGCAGGAGCTGTTGACCCATTTCATAAAAGCCAAACACACACAAAGAGTTGTCTGTACTGTAAGTACACACTACTGTCTCGGTGTTTAATAAAGCTCGGTGTGTTGCACCACACATCACATCTGGACTAACAGAGAGTGTTAATGTAGAGAGCTTAGAGATCTGAATATCATCACTTGTGTAATTTCTGCTTAAAATCTATTCACAATCTCATGCAAATTTGTACATATTTTACGAGGTTCTCAATTCATATTAAAGGCGGGGTGCATGCTTTTGTAGTAGGGCCGAGTACCAAAACACACTTGTAGTCAATCAGCAGTAAGGGGCGTCTACTAAACGACATTGTTGCCTGGGTTGCGTATGTGTGGGGCGGGTCTATCAGAGATTTTCAGAGATCATGCACCCCGCCTTTAATTCATGCAACCATTTGTAGGTTTTTGTATGATTTGCTTTCATACAAATTAGCAAACTCGTAATATAAGTACAAATTCTTGTGAGATCAGGATGAAAGAACATAAAAATATTCAATTTTATAATATGATAAATAGGCATATTAAGAAGCATTAAAATGTTTTGATTCGGTTTCACACGCAAAATCTTGCCGCTGTATCACTTACGCTATTCTCAGTGGGCATTCTCATTATGTTCTCATTATACGGTCATTTGTAAATGATTTGTTTATTTTCATCAACAGCCAGTATAACAAATATTTATGTAAATGTATAAATATTTAAGCATTTTCACATTGTTTTTCTTTTTCAATGTAATAACCAAAACAAATCTAAGTGGCACACAATAGTTTTCTTTATGCAAATCAAACTTTAATATGTTATGTGTCGCTGACAAATGTTTAGTGTTGGTTTTGTGTGTATGCATGGTTATTAAAACCGACCAAGGGTGGATAATGTTTAAGAATAATATTTTTCCAACAAGAATACTGTAGTACACACTAGCTTTGTTCCCTTACTTTATGAGCTGCCTACCTAGACTGCATTCTGAGCCAAAACTGTAGACGCAAAGTCTGTAGCTATGTAGACAGTAAACAGTAGGATGCCCTTTGAACACAAGACATTGCTAAACATGCTTTTTAAAACGTAAATACATTCCATTCGTCATATTACACACTTTTTTGAGAACTAATCATAACAACAATTAACGACAGTGTCATGAACATTAACATCATCTGGTTATTTAAAGAAATAAAAGCAAAGCAGATGGCCAATGGGAGTGCCACAGTTAGCTGGTAGTTGCCCTTAGGTAAATGCAAATAAATCTTGTTTACCCGGTTTGGCCGCCCTGCTGCCTTTATCTATGTAAATGCTCTCAAACTGCCAGACAATGAAGCTGGGTTTTGTATGGTTTTGCCGTCATCAAAAATTTTCCTTTGCTTGGGTCAGACCACCTTACATTTGACATTGAGTATTGTACAAACATTGAATCTGAATATTTAATATATTTAGAAAGTTTAGTAGTATAATTTGTGTTATTTGTATGCCATTTAAAGGCAAGTGTTACTTTACTTTTACTCATATTTAAGGTTAGAAGTTTTTTTTTAAACTAATGATTTTAAACTTTTAGAAGAGCAAAATATCAGATATTTAAGGCCAGAGCTTTTTTTACTTGGATCAATAGGCACAACACCTTCACACTCTACTAACGCCCTAGTAACATTGTAACACCCTGGTAACCAAGTGCAACACTTTATAGCACCGTCCTGGTGACTTTTGCACTTGTAAGTATCATACATATCTTGTTGTCTATCAGATTATGATACATAATGTCTTGATAAGAGAAGACTCAATGTGCTTAAGGGCAATGTTTCCCTTCATTGTATACAGAAAGACAGTCCGTGTAAATGTACGGTGTGTAGGTCAGGTGAGTTTGCATGCGAGGTGATGGAATTAAAGAAAGGAGTCTCGCTTTAATGTGATATTGAAGACCGCAGAGATGGGGTTTTAGACCTGAGTACATTAAAGAGCTTCCTTAATTCAATAATCTTCTACAGGCAGATACAAGTGTCACGGCTTGTTATGATTAAGTACAGCAACCAGTGTGTTTCATGCATGTGTAAGAGCAAAGAAGTACCTAAGAGAAAGTGAGAGGGATTGTGCAGTGAAGTATCTCGTGAACAAACCCGCTTGTCATTAATGGAGTGTTTTATTAGCTCTAAGCCGCCTGATATAGACTGCAGTTTCTGTGGGTGTTCTGCGAGTGCCTTTTGGCAGGGCATTTGCGCGTACTTTAAACTGGTCCGATTCATTTTTCTGCATGAAAGGGTCTCACTGAGCTGAATACAGCGGCCGCTAGCCTGCGCAGATTTATGGGCTATTAAAACAGCAGGGCGTCCGACCAATACACCCTCCCTCCACAGACACACCCATTCACATCTTCATCCTTCCAATAGCCTCAGTGTTTCTCGTCTTGGATATCGAATGACAATCACAATCACAAGTCTGCATGAAATGAGCAATTCATTTTATTTATTTCATTAGAATTGATTGGTTGTGGAAATTATAATCTAAATGATGTTTTGAGGGGAAGTTTGTTAACCAATAATTTCCATTAGGGCTGCAAAACGGTTAATCGCAACTAATCATGTGCAGAATAACTGTGCGTTCACACCAGATGCGAAAGCAGCGGTAAGCGCGAGCGATTTATGTGTTAAGTCAAGGCAAAGACGCAAATAGGCATCCTGAGAATTGAGCGTTGCAGCGAGAAACGCACAAGTTAAAAAAGCTCGACTGTGGCAAATATTCGCGTTGTGTCAATCAGGAGTTTGCTCTAGTAGTGACGTGATTACAGGAAGCAAGTGGAGTCGCAGAAGCCCCTCTCATGACGTGAATTTCCGTGTGAATGTGAAGAATGACTAGAATTTCAGGCACGGTTTTCACGCGCGAATGAAGCGAGTAAACTCAAAATGTTCAAGAGTCCAACTACGTGTGAATAGTGCGCTTTTGCCGCCTCTATCGTGTCTGGTGTGAACACACAGTAAACATTTTGTTGTACTGTGTATAATAATTATGTATCAGTGATGCGCGGGTCAATGTATAAACAACCCGCACCTGACCGACATTTTCAACTAACCCGCCTGCAAAAAAAATTAATTGTGTACCCGACCAGCTCCCTAGCCCGCATTTTTTAAAAGTAGTAATTGTTTAAAATAGTTCATTGGCATCTTTTTTTCAAACGACCTGACCGACCGCGACCTGAATATCATAAAAAATATTTTTGGATGACTCGTAACCGCGGGTGACCATTTCGGATCAACCCACGCATTACTGTTATGTATATATAAATACACACGGATGCAAGTATATATTAAAGGAATAGTCTACCCTTTTGCCATATTAAACTATGTTATTACCTCAACCTAGACGAATTAATACATACCTATCTTTTTTCAATGCGTGCACTGTACAGCGCGTTGTGAATGTGTTAGCATTTAGCCTAGCCCCATTCATTCCTATGGTACCAAAAAAAGTTTTATTTTCTGGAACCATACTTACTGGTATAACTCCTCATGTAACAGTCTTTAAATAGGGAAAACACGCAAGTGTTTGGTGGCTTCCCTGTTTGGTACCATAGGAATGTATGGGTCAAGGCTAAATGCTAACACATTCACGACGCGCTGTACAGTGCACGCATTGAAAAAAGAAAGATATGTATTAATTTGTCTAAGTTGAGGTAATAACATAGTTTAATATGGCAAAAGGGTAGACTATTCCTTTAAGAATTTTTACATGTGTATATGTATATTTATATATATATATAATTTGTATTATATATAAGTATAAATACTTAATAAACTAGTCAACATTTGAAGTGGATCAATCCTTTCATAAAAGTGGTCTTAAATCAATAGCCAATGACAACTTTGATTAACTTTGTTGATCCACTTAAAATGTTGACTAGTACATATTAATATTTTTTCTCAAAATTATACATGTATGTGTGTGTATTTCTATATACATAATTATTAATGTAAACAAAAACTTTTATTCTGCAAACGATTAGTCGCGATTAATCGTTTTGCAGCCCTAATTTCCATCAGATATTAAGGATATTATGATTAGTGTTTCTGTAGCTCAGTGGAAGAGTGTTGCAGAAGCATTAAAGGTTGTGGGTTCGATCCCATAGTCCAATAGATTTTGAGATTAAATTGCCCCAAGCATTTGATTAAGCAGCATTTAAATAAGATCCTGATTCTGAATAGCAGTTAACCTGACTATCCAACATTACAGCTTATTTCTTTGATTTATACATTTTCCACTGTGCTAGCAAATAGCTCAAGAAATCCTGTTTGTCTTGTTGAACAACCAGATAAGTGTCGTATTTCATAAGGGCCGACTATTACAATGACCTGAATTCCTCTTGGTGGGATTATCACTAAATGATGGGTTTCATAGCATGTAAGTACTCTGCTAGTGGTGCTTGAAACCATATCATCAGTCCTCTCATCAACGATACAGTGTTTCATTATTTCCTGTAGTGCAAATAGAGGAAACCCAGCCTGACATTATGTCTTGCCACTGTTTTTAGTTGAGTAAAACATGCTCACTCCATGCCATGAGCCAAAAGTCTTGCGCTGCCGTCTTTGCAACCACGTGTGAGAACAGCAATTTGGTGAGATGATCAGTACAGTTGTTTTGGTGTCTAGCACTAGATTTTCTGATCTTCTTCAGCCTATGATAATTGCACGTTAAGAGTTTTCCAAAACTTTCTCCAACGTAGGCTACTGAATGTAAAATATTTATATTAAAGTTTAATAAAACATCTATCTATATATGTGCAATGCATATGTATGTATGCATGTATATTTTTCTAAAATAACTTTAAAACCTTGTTTAAAGGCTAAAATCAAATGTTAGAAATGTATAAACAGTTTCTTCGGACACGCACATTGTCGCGGTTAAGCACATGAACAGAAGTGAACTTCTAATCTGTATTTATTTATCTATCTGGCGAGTGGATAAACTGATATCTAAAACAAATACCTTGTCAAAAATAAAATGTTTTGGTTTGTTAAAGACGAGGGGAGACGACGAGCATGGATCAGATTTGTGCAGAGAGGTTTGGCAGCCAGGCAAGAATTTAAGGAATCTAGATTACTGTTGTTTATTGTTTATTTTACACAGTAACGTTAGCTTAGTGTAATAGTTGACACGCATTAGATATTACATATATGAACAAATGTAATTTTCTTGTCATTTATTTAGCTTGTTATGAAAAATAAATAATTTCAAAAGACGCTGTTGTTATTGATTCTATGTTGAAGTCTACCGGAAGTTGCGTTTAGTCCACAAAAGCCGTTTGTTTATGTTGTTGCTGCTGAAACCTGTCCTCCTACGTAATAAAATTGGGTTAAACAACATAATGCAGAATAAATAATAATAGATATTACTTGGTGATAGGTGTTATTTTATAATAATATAAAAATAGTACATACGGTGATTCTACAGGGAGTTCTGTTAACTTCATATCATGTATGAAAAACACGTGAAACCCATGAAACCGAGCGGAAGCTTTAGCACAAGTGTGCGCTGCAGCAGTTGCCAGGGGGACGTCGAAGGGGAGGAGTTATGATTGGCTGAAGTGGGTCTGTTGCTGTGGCAACGCCAATGGGCTTGGTAGCGTTGCCGTGCGGCGTGATGTGTGCGCAGCGCGAGCAGCTGCTGATCAGACTCACTCACAGAAGCGCCTCGTCGGAGATCGGACCGCTCCGCATGAATGTGAGTAACCAAATGAAGTTTGGCCATATTTTGTCCGATCGATGGACTTTGTGTGAGCGGCGCGCGAAAAGTTAACAGCCTCGAGGCAAGTTCACGTGAAAGCGCGAGGCGGATATCAGGCTGGTCTTCTGTTCCTGTATTTGTTTCTCAACTGCTCGTGTTTGTGGCGGATTTCAGTCAGAATAATCTCAGCGCGAACATTCCTCTGTGTGCTGCTGAGGTCCAGTAAAGTTCCCCTTTTGTTTCGAAGAACACTTGATATAGTAGCGCGGGGGATTTCTGAGGTTTTGGGGCACTTCCGAGTGGATAATCGATGCTTTCTTGAATTCTGCGCTTCAGTCTTTGGTGTTGATATCATTGTGTCGTTTGTGTCGTTCATGTGTCTGCCTGAATCGAGTTCACGCGCTGAATTGCGATGTATGAACTGTGTGAACAAATCGAATTTAAATCAACAACGTTGCTTTAACGTTTCTTAAACGCACATATATGTAAGCAGTTGACAATTAATTGACAGAAAGATTTCAGGTTAAACTTTATATTTGTACTGTTTTTACCATTTGAATCACTCTTTAACATCCTGTCATTTGATATACGTTTAGTTTAATAAAAAAATTAATACATCTTTTTACAAATAGTTTTAGAGGCAGTGTAGTATGTTGGAGTCACTCAGCATGTCATCTGCCCATATTACTGTAGAAACTATGAATTATTAATATTTGCCACTAAAGCTTCTTAATTGATAAAGAATAAATGTTACCATCACTGTGCCTAACATGTTATTATGGGATAAACCATATAGTTGGGTTTTCAATCAATCAGTTAATGCCAGTTTTTGACCATTTTGGGGTTATGGAAGTCAAGCATGTTACAAACAACAGAACTTACTGAAAGTAGCTATCATGGGATCTTTGAGTCATCACACCTACGCTGTCAGAAATCTTTGTTGATATGCATGTTTGTCGTACCTGTGTCAGGGACATTTTTTTGACAGGAAACACCAAAGTTTATTCGCCTATGCCAATAACTTGCTTCCTGTGAACATTGTGGATTTTAGGGAAGTCTATCTGTTTGTCTGGGGTCTGCTGTGGGTTACATATGAACCCCGTTGCTGCCCTCATTGACCTGTTGCAATCTGTTCAGGGTATAATGACTTTGAGAGCAAGTCTGCCTATTGATTGAATCGTCTCTGCTGTGATCCCTCAAGGCTCAAATCACAACAACTTGGATTATACCAACTATCATATGTCAGAGTTGAAACCCAGTTTGTTCTGCATTGCCATGAAGTGTATTTGTACGTCAAATTTGTCTTGGTATGACATGACCGAAAAGTTCACATCTGCCTCACGATGCTCTGAGCATCATGTCTGCCGCCAGTTAAACACTTGATGCAGTAGATTATCACTAGATAAGGTAAGATGGAAGACGGAAAAAGGCTTGAACAAATGAAACAGAAATACATTTATTCATTTAGCAGAGGCTTTTATCTAAATTGACTCAAAAATTTGAGAGCATTTTGTCAAAGGAGCCAACAAAAAAGCTTTATTTATACTTCTGCGCCGGACGTTGGATGTAGTCTTTACACCATCCGCTTGTTAAGTCTGACATGCACCGGTTGTGGGTCCAACCAATCTCAAATGCTAGGGAAATAACAAAAAATCACACTTATATACACTCATATCATAATTCAAAACGACCAAAAACACCAGATTACCAGACATGGATTTTTTATGGATTATAAATATATTGCGGTCGGTGGTTCAGTGAGCCTGGAGACTGCAGTTTACACTGTGAGTTTATAAAATTTTCAATAAAAGAGACACTCCACTTTTTGGAAAATATGCTCATTTTCCAGCCCCCCTAGAGTTAAACATTTGATTTTTACCATCCATTCAGCTGATCTCTGGGTCTGGTGGTACCGCTTTTAGCATAGCTTAGCACAATCCATTGAATCGGATTAGACCATTAGCATCGAGCAAAAAAATAACCAAAGATTTTCAATATTTTTCCTGTTTAAAACTTGACTCTTGAGTAGTTACATTGTGTACTAAGACCCACGAAAAATTAAAAGTTGTGATTTTCTAGGCCAATATGGCTAAGATTATACTCTCATTCTGGCGTAATTATTAAAGCGTAACTAAACCCCTTGTCAGAGCCTGACTCCGCCCACTGGCAATATTTGAAAAATGCAAGAAAAGTGGGCAGATCTCAACGGAGATAGAGGGGACGAACTAAGCTAGTACCAAATGTGTGGTGAGATTGTAACAAGGAAGTGGTGAGCTTGAACCTGCTTACGTCACGAGTCATTTTTTGGACCCAACATCCAATAGGAAAATTCAACTGCAGTAGCCACCGTTTAACCTGAAGAGGGCAGCACTCAGACGTTTTTACACCATATATTGGAGTATTGAAACACTTTGTATCCAAATGTCAAAAAAGTTATTAAAATCAATGAACAGCACTAATAAAGCCCCATTCTTACAGATCATTAACTAAAAAAAAGTTGGTTTAGGGTTTAGTTACTCTTTAACTTTTTTCCGTCAGCATTTTTCATGATTTTCACAAAAGTTTAATACCTTCCAGAAAATGCTCCTTTTTAAATATATAAACATACAATATATGAAATAAAAGAACAGACCCTCTGCTTTCAAACAAAAAATCAGTTTCATCCTGCCTTCATGTGTTCTGTTTTATCACCTCTCAAATATGGGTAGGTTTCATCAAAAACACAAAATTTGGAGCAAAAAGCTGAGATAATTACATTTTTGTGAAGGACTTTTTATAGAGATCAGATGCAGAGCGATCTTTAAAACATACACTGACATACAGCTGTTTGCCCTAGGGCAATACTTGCGGGTTTTATTAGTTGCGGAAGAGCACCACCTGGTGGATAATAGCGGTATTGTAGATTGACGAGATAACTCGTCAATGGCAGGGAAAGAGTTAAGGACTTTGCTGCTGTAACATGAATGCAGCAGGTGTAGTGATATTATGCACTGCCTGAAAATAGTCCCCTGCTATTGAAAGTTACTAAAGGGACTATTTTCCCAACTTTTTTGTAGTTGCAGGCGGAAATGAGACATGAGAGAGGGGTTCTAGTAGACCAATCACAGCCTTGCGTTTCCTGTAGAATTAACACATTGTTACATTTCCACTAGGGTACTCCGAGCTACGTACAGCTTATGCCATAGGTCCGACGCAAAAGTATAAATCAGCCTTTAGCGTTGTCTATAAAGCCATCTGTACAAGTAGGGTTGAAGCTACAGAAAGATAAACAACACAGAAGATAGTTTTTTTCAAAGTACTGTATAAACAAAGTAAGACAATAGGCTAATTAGGGTACACCCTGAGAAGACAACAACACTTACACAGGAAACAAGGGAACGCAAATGGCTTGTGTTGATGCACTAGGTGTGTATGCGTTTTAAACGCTGTTCCTTATGATAAAGACTTTGTTGGCCCTCCATTGATGTCAAATGGATTGTTAATTGAGATCAAATAAGTCTGTTTAATTGTGCACTGGAGTGGGTGGCGGTCAGATCTCTTCGTTCAACAGATGTTGTTTGCTGACAGCAAGACCCAAGATAAACAGCACACAAAGAAGGCAAAAAAGATAAAAGAGAGAGAGAACGCCTCAACCGGGTGTTATTTAACTGTGAACAGACTCACAATAGTATGTGTGTGCGCAGTGTTAGTATACTGCTGATGGCTTGATGCCATTGAAGAACTTCCCTAAATAACATTTCATTCGATAGTTCGGAGGAAACCAATACGGTGATGTAAAAAACTGTCATGTAAGTAGTTTCATAGCTTTTAAACTTGCTGAAATATCTTGAGTATTAAGTCATCAAACTTTTTAAAGCTACAAACACAGAGCAAAATTAAAGTCCACCATCGTAGTGTCTATAAATTGTGGGAATTTTTGGGGGACTTCTGGGATGTCACTTAGCAGGATACTACCGTTCCATTGAGAGCCTTTTACTCCAGTGAATGGTGATTCCCCCTCCCTCGCTGGTGTGCTTTTTTTGAAGGACCTCTCAAGTCCAGAGTCTTTTCCCTTTTTATTCGGCCTTCAACGACACTGATGCTAAACGCTTCTGGAAAGTGTTGAAAGCATTCGAAAATGCTTTTACATGTGAAGGACGGAAGTGTTCGCTGATGAGGATGTGGATTGGCTGAATGCATTTTTCTCAGGATGGGTGTTGCAGATATTAAGGGATGTCCTGTCTTAAACACAGAGGAGGAAATATATTACGTTTCTCATGTTTAACTACAGGCAAATTAGGTCATGCATGTTGGGAATTTACACTACAATAACAAATAATGTAAATTACATACAATGGTTGCATTTATAGTCACCAGTGACTCTTTTTGACACTGTGGCTCTCTTTTGAGGTTTAGTTGAGGATGACGGAAATGATGCACATTGGCGTTCTTCATATTGGTTTTTCATGGAATTTAATTGTGCTAATTAAAGCTAGTTATGATCCAGGAATTTCATTTGGTTAAGTATTTAGTGAGGTGTTTTTAATTCACGTCAATAGAATCATTAAGTGGAATCTGTCGGATTTCTGAATCAGTCATTGGCTGAATTGCTCGTGTCTGTTGATGCTATCTGGCCTTTGTTTGTAGGTGATTGTTTTCTGTGGCTGCAGCTGCACATCTCTCATCAGCTAGACGTCTCCTCCCTCCTCACACCCCTCACTATTATTTAGTATATTCTTTCCACCCTACCAGGAGGACGGACAACCCCAAGAGCTCCAGAAGCCGCAGTTGTCTTGGTTACGTGACACCGGCGCACGCTAATTCAATATTGGTGCTTGTACTGAATTTGGGTTGCAAATGTAAAAATAGCTTTTTCCTTTAATGCTAAAGCCCTTCCTGCACTCTTCCTTGAGCTCCATTAGAAAGACATATCCATTTATTACGCTGCTTTTAAGTCCTCCTCTGAAGTTCGTATTGACGAGTAACAAGTTCAGAAATTGCAATTGCGATGTGTTGTCGGACAGATATTCCTTCACTTTTCTCTCTGACAAAGACATGAAGCTTTTTTTAGTACCCTTGCAACAATTTAAAATAGTACAGGCGTAGGTCATTATGATTATTACCAGTTTGTTTCCACCATAATTTATTAAAGATCACCTATTTCATTGCTAAAAAACAACGTTATTTTGTGTATCTGTTATAATACAATGTGTTCGTGTGGTTTCTCTTCCTGAAACGCACGGATTTGAAAAGCACTGTATTTCTGATTGGCCATGCTAATCTGTACATTGTAATTGGCCTGAATACCTCTGATGTCAGCCGGAAATGTGACGCTCCTTACCATGTTTGAAAGATTTGGTCACAATGCAATGCTAACAGGAGTTAATTTACAGGTTGTGAGTCCGAAGCGGGAGGAATTATAATATATGATGTTGTTCTTGTCTACATCACCAATCCCAGGAAGTAAACCGTTGCCTACAATCAGTGTGTTTGTTGTAGTCCAAGAAGAGATTTACGTTGGAGACGATAACTCGCGTCATAATTTACTTTGGGGTTTGTACCTTTTGTATATCGTTAACATGTACTAATACTAGATTAATCGGCACCGATAGTTCATTGGTGGAACGATCGGCTATAGGCAAAAATCCATGGGATAGTTTTTCCGAGTTGCGTCCATTGCTTCATATCATGAAAAAATTTTGTTGACTAGATGCCGCATTAGCAGAGAAACAACAGCAGGAACCTAAATTTGTCGTCAAAAAAAATACACGCAGATAAATCCAACCCAAATGTTTAATGTCATGATTATCACCATCCATTTGCATTAGTTTATATCCAGCTGGTTACTTTTATTCATGATTTAGCCGGCTAAGCTGCATATTTGTAGCTTCCATTTTAAAAACTATCAGTCGATTAATCGGTTATCGGCAAGTACGGACCAACCTTGTTATCGGTATCGGTAAAATGCACTATCGTTCGACCTCTAACTAATACACACTTACACACCAAAGGAAATGTAAAAAAGTGAATCGGACAATAGGTGCTCTTTAAAATTGACACGCCCCAGCTCTGAAACTCATGTAGGTATGCATCGAAGTTTATGGCATTATCGTTTTTTTGGTGAAAAAACATCAGAATATAAATGGAATAAATAAAATTAAAGTAATTTACATTTTTGGCAAAGTCCATCCAAAATTTACTAGTTGTAGTGTTATTCGCTCATTTTATAAATCCCATCCACGCTTAATTTAGTACGGATGGCTCATTACTTTGCTAAAGCTGTTTATTTGGGATAAGAGACACCCTCGTAGTCTCGTGTCCGTCGGTTGGTCAAACAGTGTTGTTTGTGAAGTCTCCCATGTGGCCGCCCCTCATCGCTCACCCCCACCCACTTCGATCTCTACGTCTGTCGTGGGTCGGCACGAGGGATTTGAGACAAGTTTCCATTAGCCGTCATTGTCCCATTGAAAGTGATGCTAATGTGACCGTTGGCCTGATTACGAGAGCGAAAGTGGCTCTAGATGCGCCTTGTGTCACTGGCAACAATAGTCCTTTGTGCAGGTCACTCATTGCTAAATAAATGGGGTTTGTTTATTATAGCAGTAGGACAACAAATGTAGCAGTCAGGCCTCCATCACACACACACCAATATACAAAAACCAGAACTACCGGATGGATGTATAACAGTTTTTTTATGTAGCAGTTCAAGGCGTAGTGCTAATTTGTAGTTGAGTTGACTTCATTGGTAACTTAATAAAATTATTTGTTTCAACAGAAGGCTACTTTCAATCACAGAACAACACCAAACAAAAGCTTCTTTTAATGTTTCTAACACCATGTGCTGGGAACCATCATACAGCTCTGCCTCTAAAGATATCTATCTGCCTAATTTAAAGTGAATGTGTTCAATGCTTGCTTGTCTTCTGGGGTCATCACAGGGTCTTCTTGTTCATTTTGTAGTTCAGAGGATGTTAGCAGTTCACACTGTTGTTGTGGCAGCTCTTTTCCCTGTCAAAGTGTGAATTTTTTTTTCTGAAATGGTTGAGAGATACCATCTCTTCCTCTTTTAACAGTATATTGCATTGAAGGTTGTGCAACCTTCAGGTTTTTTGCACCTTGTCCAAAAGTTTTGTTGAATGCACATTTTTTTCTTGCATTGACACCCTTGGTGACAAGCAGTTAAGTATCAAAGAACTTGAATTTTATTTATAGCTAATAATGATTAGTTTGTCACTGCAAAACCAAACATTTCTCTTTGCTTTTGCTAGGGCCACCTGAGAGGCTGTTTCCACCTGCTATTAAAATGCGTTTTGGTGATCGGACCACAAGTGGACACATTTGACCGGATTGCTTTTGTGGTGTAGACTCGCAAGTGGTCGAATGTGTTCGAACAGCCACAAAAGATCACTGACTCTCCGCCTACTGATCTAATGTGATGTACCAAGCACAATGTTTAACATCACATTGTTTTACCCACTGCCGGTGGGTGCTCGTCACAGCGTCAAGCAATGCTAAGGTTACTTTGCAACGAAAGACGCTCTGGAGCGCCCACGCGCTTTGAAGAGGGGGAAAGCTGTGCTGTAATGTTTTTCACGTGGTTTTAGACGCGACATGTTTAGTAAAAATGAAGCAACTGTGTATATGTGCTTGGCCATTTCGGTGGGTGCTCCCATGGGATTATGTGCGTGTTTATTGTAGCCTCCGGAGGTCGCATATGTCATCAAGCCTGGTTTATTTTAGTTAACTGAGCATTACATTTGCAAGTCATAAGCATCACAACAATGTACGATTAACAAAGAATAATAGTATACTTTATAATTGTTAATGTTATGAAATAAGATGTATGCAGCCTACAAATGCAACCTCCAGAGGCTGCAGCCTTCGTATTGAGAAACGGCCAATATCTTGCATTGTTCCGCCCCCAAGCCAGCGGGTCATCAGTGATATCAGTTGCCTTCCCTTGCAAATAGCGCATTATCTCTGAGTCTGCTGATTGTTTGCGTAGACGTGAACTTGAAGACATCTCACTAGGCAACATTGTACTTTATATTTTTCACTGCGGTGGTTATGACAATTGTCACAGCCCTAGCAGGCACGGATTAATCAAAACGATGAATCAATTCCAGTCCTCGCGACCCTTTTTAAAAAAAAAAGAACAGCAGATTTGAAAAGTTCTGCCTTAAAGGATGAGTTAATTCGCCTAAAAAAAAAACTTAACGGTAGCTTTGCCTTTTCCGGCGACTCATGATCCGGAATAGCCCCAGTGAGTTTTCTCTTGAGATGTTCATTCACCAAGCTCAATTACATTTTCGATTCTATGGTCACAGTTCGGTTCGATACTCGATTTTTACCTTTTTTTGAAAGAACAGATTGCTATGCCATTTTTAGACTAAACTTTTATAAAATATAACATCTGACCATGCTATCTTTTAACTGGCTGTAGTTAACGAAGTTAGAGGAGGTTGATTCGTAGCACTCAACACGTTTGTTTTTTTCCACTTTGCAAGCCGAACCGTCCATGACATGGTGGCGTGGCAGCATCGACGATTCCATTTTTTAATTCGAACTTGTGACACCCTTATTGCCAGCTAATTTGAAATACTTCCATACTTTAGACGCTATTTGGTCTTTGAAAACATTTGCACACAAACTCGTTTGACATTGCACTCGACCCTGCTTCATCCATCATCTTTGAAAACGGCGGACTGTTGAGATGGTGATAGACATAAGGTTCGCACCTTCTTGTGGTGTGGAGGAGGTGGTTGTTATTTTAAAGTGAGAATATAATTTTAAAGGTATAATAATGTAAATGATTATAAATATTGATGGTCGTTACAATTGTCGACAATCGCGACAGTCTAGACTAAAGGATATATGATTCTCTGATTCACAACTTTATTTGCTGCTTGAAAATATTGCCGATACGCACAGAAATGAGCACAAACAAACAGCTGTAATCTGCGATTATGATATTGTTTCACCCGGAATTGTAAACCTGATTAGTTTTTCGATAAATAGTTGTTATTTTGTTTTTAATGCAAGATCTAAGCAGTGATACTTTAAATAGCAAGATCTGTGAACACTGTGGAAATCCTGGAAATCTTCACCTTGATATCAGTGTAAACTCATCCCAGTGGCTGATGCTATATTAAGATCTGGCCATGACACCATTGGGGTGGGACATCATCTCATGTTCATGTTGGATGGTCTGTCCTCTGAGAAGGTTTTACATAAGCGTCACCTGACCTCATACGAGTTTTCACGCTGTTGTTAAACGAGTGTCAGACTTCTGTTCATCAGGTTCCAGCTGTATTTTTAGACTTAACTCTAGCACTTCTATCGCTCTGAACTTATTAGCCTACTTTTGTAAAAGACTTTCTGTTCCCAGTGGTGAAGGGCAGAAAGTCTTGTCATAATACCTGGGGTATTAGACTATTCTTCTTTATGAAAAGCCGTCATGACCTTCATTGTATTGAAGGAAAGTTACGTATTTGCTGCTTGTGTTTGCACAAGGGTTTAAGACACACCTGTGTGTATTTGATGTTGGGTAGGACGTCTTTTCTTCAGGTGAAACGTTTGGAGTACATGTAATCAGGTAACTGACAACAGTAGACGAGCCGGAAAGTTTGGGGTGTGATCAAGACACGGTTAAACACGTCAAAACTCCTGGGTTGACGGAGGGTGGGGTGACATCCTCTAGGGCACAACGGCACAAATCTGCATTTAAGTTTGTATAGTGGTGTTTTCTTAGGAAATTGTCAGTGTTATTGTTGTTCAAACCAAGTATTCAGTGTGTAACTCTGGTCTTGATTGATGAAAATAATGCAGTTGTATATCAGCTAAACAACAATTGCAATTTCTATCTGACGGTTGATAAATGCAATGACAACTGCCTGTAGACATTTGGTTATGGTTCAAAACATTTGGCAATGTGCTAACAACTCCACACATTACCAGCTGCATAGCATGGCCATTTAATATCCTATCAGTGTGCTTAGTTTAGCATGGGCCAAGGTGTCTTTATCTCAGTATTTGAATTACCTTACAGATGTAACAGAGCTTTTTGGTTTTACACTGGATTGTTTTGACCCATGGTTAGGTAAAATATGGACAAACACAATTATTTGTTTAAATAAAACATCCAAATGACCCCACCATAGGTTAAAACAACTACAGTGTAGGCTTGTAAAACTTATATTTTCTATATTTTGTCATTAATCATATCTAACTATTACACCTTACCAGTGTTTCCTAAACTGGGCTTCATGAACCCCTCGAGGAAATTGCAGGAGGTTCGTGTGTTGATGATAAACAATTATTAAATTACAATTAAATTAGTGCTGCCTAATGATTAGTCGTTAATAATCGTTTTCAGAATAAAAGTTTTTGTTTACATAATATATGTGGGTGTACTAGGGCTGTGATGATACATCGTGTTCCCCATTAAAAAGACCTGCCTGAAATCGATTCTGAATCACAAGGCTCCGATTCTGTGTTTCATGCACAGCTTGTGCATGTACTACGGCTCTGTGATCAGTAGGAAGTCATTATCAAACTAAAATCACTATGAGTTTGAGTTGTTTATAATGTGAATTTAAAAAAGCAACACTCGTTAAACAAAATCATTTAAAATATTTTTATTATCATGAAAAACCTGAAACAATCTGAAGAACAGCGATATAAATATTCCTTTAGACATTTCCGTTTGTAATGCTACTTCTTCTGTGGCACAATGGCGTTTCTACACGAGAGCGCCCTCTGGCTTTTGGATGTGGCAGCATTTCACCGTAATTCATTCAAATTCATTCATTGAGAAAACGCGCATTTGCACAATTAATCGTCACAGCCCTAGGGTGTACTATATATTATAATTATGTATATATAAATACACCCACATGCATGTATAATTATAAGGAGAAATATATATATATATATGTGTGTGTGTGTGTGTGTGTGTGTGTGTGTGTGTGTGTGTGTGTGTGTGTGTGTGTGTGTGTGTGTGTGTGTGTGTGTTTGTTTGGCTATCTTTGTGAGGACCAGCGTGAGTTTTTAACCTTTGGAGTGAGGACCTTTTTACAAAGTGAGGACATTTAGGCCGGTCCTCACTATGTTTTCACTGTAATGGCCTCCAATGGCTGTAATATAGGCTTTTCTCTAAGTTTTAAAGAGGTCCTCAGATTGATGGAAAAATGAGAGGGACCGATATTTTTTTTTACCTTGGATACACACACGGTTTGCTCTCTATCGCCCCCTATGAATTTACAACATATTGCGCCTATAAATAGTCCTTGCGATAGCTCTAAAAAGACTGCTTTTAGGGAATTTCTTCAAATTTGTCATAAATGTTTAGGGTGCAAATTATTTGAGGAGCAGAGTTCAAAGGTGAAGGTCACTGTGACTTCACAAATCAAAATGTTGGCCATAATTGAACTTGTGAATTCAATATCTCACGAATGCCTGAATTTCTTTAAGTCTGACACAAATGTTAAAGCTGATTAGATCTCTATATATTGATATCAAAAACAGAGGAAGGGGGTTTCATTACATCTGGATACATGTCTAGTGATATTTTGAAGTTTGTTGAACAATTTTTGGCTATATCTCAGGTCAAAGGTCAACTTCCATGTGACATCTCAATGTCTTACCAAAACCCTACATATTTTATGCATTTTTATAACCCTCTGCAAGAATAACCATATATATTATTTAAATTATATTTTATGAGTGTATTTATTAAAGTCCAGTTACCTGTGTTACTACAGTAATGATTTATTAAAAATGTAAAACCATGGTGAATTTAGGTATTGCACTTTTTTATCAAGGATTGCATGATCAGTATCTGAAATTTAAATGGACCTTAAAATATTACATTTATTACGTTATGTTACTGTATTTACACAATATGTGTAAAAATTGCACCATTCACAAACAGTACAGGTTAAAGACTACTGTACAAGTACTGTAATGACAAACACACAATAGAGAAGCATTTCTGTGAAATTATCTCTTAACAGTTAAGTCTTCATGTCGATGTACAGTCAATATTAAAGTACAGACAATATTAAATAAACCGACAGTTTCGAATTCACTATGCAAAAAAGTTAACTAAACTCAGAGCATCTGCCAAAATGGTCTGATGGCATCGACAGTGTAAAATAAGAAGCACTTACATTTGAAGATACAGCGAATCACACGTCAATCATCGACGGATTTTCTTCAGTCTGTGCTGTTACAGTATTTATGGAGTGCGCGCGTTTGTCTGACGACGAACAGGTCGCGCGCTTATACTGCCGGGCTTTCATCAATAGTACACGTGTGAAGTTTGCTTTTAGTAAATAGATGTAGTAGTAGATTCATATCCATGATATCCAACACTCTTTGTGTTCTCCGTGTTTTTATATGACTGAAAAAAACCGCAACAGACGGTTCAGTTTGCGCAGCGTACTGAACAATTCATTCAAACTGAATCGCGATCCAGTTCAAAACATTGTTCAATACATTCGTGATGAAGAATCGACTCAAATGACTCATTTATTTGCAATACACTAAGGAATCGACTCAAATGAGTAATTAATGAGCAAATGGCCAAGAAACAATAATGAATTAAAATACAGTAACGCAGTAAAAGTACAAATTGTCCATTAAATTTACTCCAGTAAGAGTTAAAGTGAACCCTGAAAAAACGGCTAAAATTAGCATAAGCTGGTGAGCTGGTTTTAGCTCTTTGAGTTGAAACAAAAAACAAAACATGGTTACTGTAGTAAAACCATGGTAACAACAAAATAAGTTTTGACAACCATGGATTTCAAAAACCATAGTTAAACTACACTTTTACCACAATAAATCCATGGTTAATTTACGTAGGCCTAATGGTTAGCTGGTTTTGCTAATGAACCATCTGGTTTACCTGTGTTTTGGTCATTTTTTAAGCTGTTAAGCTGTACAGCTGGTTAAGCTGTACAGCTGGTCAGGTTGGAAGACCCCACCAGCTTGACCAGCTTTGCCAGGCTGGATGGGCCAACTTAAACCAGCTACTGACACCTTAAACCAGCTAAAACCAGCTACCAGCTTATGCTAGTTTTAGCTGTTTTTTAGTAGGGCATTTTAAATGTACTAATAGTAAATATTTTCCGAAATCTTACTCAAATACATGTAACGAAGTAAATGTTCCGTTCCTACTCACCTCTGGTTGCATGTATACTTATTACTTAAACGCAGCTTTATGTATTAAGACATATATAGTACAGTTATAGTGGGTTAATGACTTTATATCCATATTTGTGTTGTTTCTACTACTGTGGCACACGCTGACAGTCGTGTAGTCTCTCTTGACTAAACAATGTTGTATTAGATGACTTCAAACTGAACTGTAGGTTAAATAAATCACAACCTTCATCTAAACATTTGACAGAATGACAGTATAGCCTATTTAATGTCTAAATATAAGGCATCACGTGTGAAGGACATGGGCAATTCAGCAAATTCAGATAGGAAACAAAAAGGATGTGGAAATAAACTTTAAGTCTGCCTGGTTTTTGTTATTGTAATTAAAGTTTATATTAATTATTTCATTGAGTCTCCAGTCTTCTTCCTCCAAGCAATTGTTTCTCAGTTTTATGGTTGATACACTTTAGCTCTGATTTGAGTAATTTTGTGGTTATTTATTTTGCTTGTTATCAGAAATAATCTGTACTTTAGATGGACTTCTGTTCTATGCAGACGTTTACTGGAAGTTAATGCTGCGTTCCAGGCAGGTTTTTAAACCCGTGAGTTACGACTTCAAAACCACGACTCACGACCCTATGCGTTCCAGGCAGACTGTTACTCGTGTTTTTACAACCTTCTACCGGTGAAAGTGCACTGGAACGGCAGTCAAACCCGTGACTTCCCACCCGTGAACTCGTACTAGATCGATGTACTCCCAGTTCAGAGTCGTGAGTCATGGTTTTGAAGTCGTGAGTTACGGGTTACAGGTTGCCTGGAACGCAGCATTAGTTTGGGCCACAAAATCCGTTTGTTTGTGTTATTGCAGCTGAAAGGTCTATAAGCGACGCTTCAGGTGTGCTTACATTGTGCATGTATTGATAAACGTCTGTAAACAGTGTGAGAGGTAAACACGTCCGTATCTGTGTCATGCATGCTCATTACACATAACACTGCACAAGTAAGTTACTGTTATCTTTGTTATAAACCCTGCTTTTTACCATAGGTTAAGAAGCATTTCACACTTGTAATTTAGAAGCGGGGTTTTCCCTAAAATTAACCCAGGGTAAAATGCTCAGGAGCAGGGTTAGAATGTTATGAGCCCAATTAAACACAGCTGAAGCAGCTAATCAAGGTGTTCAGGGTTGCTTGATAATTACATGACCTAGGGTTTAGGAATGCACAGTGTGAAACGTGAAACAGATATGTCAGGATTCAGTTAACCCGGGGTTTAGAATAACCTGAGGTTAACTATTTCCTTTTAATTTGCTGTGTCATTAATATATTGTTCTAGACAGATCTGACCAGCCCCAAACTTCACATGGTGGTTTTGCAACATCCCCTGAGTGTCATACAAAGATGTCATACAAAGTCTCTAAAATAAGGAGTTTTCTAGTTTTTATGCAGGAATACGGCCTTTATATGCATCTGTGTCTAATATAGCCACAGAGATGCTCTTAAATGAACAATGTCAAGTCAAATGAGGGTTAGGCTCGGGGTCTGGTGCTACTATGATACCAAATTTCAACTTTATGTGATCTTTGACCCTTACATGTAGTCACCTTCATAAATATTGGAACAGAAGCACATTTTGTGTTACATAGTTAATAGTGCACACTCTCTGCTTTACTCAGAGGGCATCTGATTGTCTGATCCAGATTGTCTAAATAGTTAAGGACCCTGCTAAAAAAAACAGCATACCAGCAAGACCAGCATATGTTGTGTTTTGGTGTTTATTTGCTAGTGCAGTGGTTCTTAACGTTATTCCTGGAGGCCCACTGCCCTGCACATTTTATGTCTCCCTTATTTAACACACCTGATTCAAATCATCAGCTCATTAGAAGAGATCTCCATGAACTGAACTGAGTCTGTCAGACAAAAGAGACATACAAAATGTGCAGGGCAGTGAGTGGGCCTCCAGGAATAACATTAAGAACCACTGTGCTAGTGAACACCAGCTAAACCAGCAAAGACCCGCATAATTCCCATGCTGGTCCATGCTGGTTTGATGCTTTTTTTCAGCAGGGGAATAACAGCCATTTAATGTAACTGCCCCTTTTAGATATATATCAAAACACAACAAATCCATCAGAGAGATGGCAGGAACCTTAAGAGTGAACAGATCAACATTCTAACTAAAAAACACAATGGTGAGCTTAGCAACATAAAAATCCTGTACACCTATATAGGATAACAGTGGTGGATGATCTTATTTTACTCTCACATTTTAAACTGCCTAAACCATTCATCCAAACTGGATGTGTGCACTTTAAGCCTATATTTACTATATGACTTTAACTGGAATAAATTTTGGTAAACAGCTTAAATAACACAAAACCTGCTTCTGTTTCAATACTTATGGAGGTGACTGTACATTTTCCATGTATACTTTATTATTTTTCATATAATTTATTCTATTGTCATCACTAGTGTTATGCTGTCTATTTTGGAGGTTGATGGAGTTTTACTGAAGTCAGATGTTGTATAACCTGGCCACACAGACTTGGTCACTTGGAGGGAGACAGCTATTTGGTTAAAGGCAGGGTATCTGATTTGATCCAGAAACACTTTTGGTTATGCTGATTAAAAGTTTCCTCACATCCTGATAGCAATCAATATGTTAAGTTGTTTGAATGTATCTGTTGAAATTTATGTCATCTGTGAAAGGCGTAGGACCAAAAATTTTTAAACCAATCATAGATCTCGGTTTGAACGGACGTTGCCTTTTTTGTCCCTCATCCGTAAGCATAATTTGAATGTCACGGCGCAGCTTGTTCACGCAGACACCATACATCATCGGTGCGTTCACGTGTGCTCATCTCCTGTCTGTAAACAGAGGGATAATGATAAACTTTTCTGCTGAATTGACAACCTGCACAGGAGCCACAAAACGAAAGACATCTTTTATAACAACAACAGCAAAAACCGCCTGGATCAGCAAAGAGCAAAAACACAAATGAACATCGGCAACTTTACTGCTTTACCACGAGATGCAAACAGCTGCAGGAGGCAAAGGGTCTAAAAGTTTATTTTGCTAAGGTAGGTACGCGATATGTTTGTATTGAGATGGATTCAGATATTCTACTTTGATGAAACATTGTGTTGCTTATGAAATTTGTGTTCGTTTACGGATTAGCATAACGATATAGTTATGTTACTACGTCTACACAGCCGAAAGTGTGCTTTAACTAATTCTGATGTAAACCAGTTGTTTATGTTGGTTATTTTGGTAATGTTATTCACTTTGTACTGCAAAGTTTTCTCACTGGTGAACGAGACATGAGATGTGACCGTCTGATCTGTGCATGTTCATGTGTTTTGAAAGAGGTGTGACTTTGAATGGCGATTTGAATGGAGAGTGGCATCGTGATTTCATTGCTATTCGGCTACCGTTAGCATTTTTTTTTAATTAGATACCCTATCTTATAGTGCTGATAGCACAATGCTATCTTCCAGTCACTCACACAGTATGTCCTGTGGTCGACTGCATAAACTGTTTAGACTAGTCATACAAGTTAGTAATCTATTTTCTTCAAAACTGTTTATAACTGTTTTAAGTCAGTTACGTTTGAACGTAGACTGATCTCATTTCAATACAAAATGTACTGATTAGCCCTAGTTGATCAGACTAGTTCTTAAGACACAGTACATAGTGGCAAAACTAAGGTTGAATGCCCTGTGTTATAAACAGTGACATGTTTGATTAGTCTTGCATATTTGGTTAACTCCAAAATGGAATCAGTATTGTCACTTAACTACAGCTGCTTGACTTCTCAGCGTAAGGATCATTATGAAATTAATATTATTCATTAATATTTGGAATTTAAAAGTGGGTTTACCCCATGCCATCTAATAAAGTGGGTATATTCTGTATACCTTGCACTACACAACTGTTTGTAGCCACACATTAAAGTAAATGTACATCCATATAACTTCAGCTCACAAACTAATAACTCTGTACCTCTGTGAGCCAGTTAATTACATTACATACAGTGTAGACATACTTTAATAGAAGTTTAGTTTAGTCTTAATTTTCTCATATAATTCCAATTTAAAGAATTGTTTAATCAATGCATCATTTACATACTGGATTATAATCACTAAATTTTTGCATATAATGCTTAATGGTACTGCTTTTGTAAATTTACTTTAATAAAAGTTTTAATGCAGGCCTTTAACAAAATGAATACAGTGTTAAAATATCATATATTCTTATTAATGCTGAAAAAGTCAAGATTCTTCCATGTGAAACACTGTGACTATATTGTTATACAAAGTAAACGCCCATCCCCCAATGCCCCAGACCAGTGCTACACTGCACGTGTTTGCGTCGCCCAACCCCCACTCCCCAGACCAGCGCTACACTGTTTCCCCATCCCCCATTTCACTTCACTGCTCATCAGCGTTTGTTTATAACTCATGGTTGATGGAGCGATTTCAGAGAAGATTGGAGAGACTTAGACAGCATCACAATAAATGCGCAAGCCGTTATGAACAAACTTTTCTTCGTCAGGTAAGTGTTCCTAACATTATTATTTTTCTTCATATTTATTTAAATGCATGTTTTTGTTTTAATTGTCTTAATTGTCCAGAAAGCATAATGCATATCAATTCACAGACTAACATTACACTGTGTCGTTTTTGTAAAACAATGTTTTAACCCTTGTTTAATGTTTTAAAATTGAATCAAAACTTATAGATTGTAACATCAGTACAGCCTGTAGGCCTCACTTTAAGAGTCATGTGATCAAAGATTAAGATAAATTAGGATGCATTCATTTGGTTGTATTTGTGCAGTCTGTACATTTTGATATAAATATGTGTTATGCTGATATACATTTTCAATCTTGGTGTCCAGGAAACAATGGGAGAGCGTTCAACACAGGTATGTGCTTTTTCAAAATCTTTTAAAAACTTGCATTTGTCATTTAATTTAAGGACGAAATGTGTATTTCGTAATGTTACATTACAGCGTTCCGTGGCCGTTCGCGTGTCACGTTTTAAAACACGTGCTAAACGCGGATCAAAGCGCTTCTTTCTTCCAAAGCGCGCTCCCGTGGCGTGTTTCTTAGCAACCACGAGCTGCGCTCGGCGAGGATAACGTAATGCTTGATCGGATTTAAATCGCTCCTCTGTACCTCGCGTCAAATTGCGTTATTTGTTTCGATGAATCTGGTTGTGACTTTAAAGTGTTTGCACAGGGAGCTGTCAGTCACTCAAAAGTACGAGAAGGAGTTGCGGGGGTCGCTCATGTCACTGCTTCCAATGATGACACCATATAGCCTATATATATATATATATATATATATATATATATATATATATATATATATATATATATATATATATATATATATATATATATAATTGTTATTTATATGCATACATATAAATGCATACATATAAATGAAGAGTTTGGTTCCAAAACGCAATAAACGCAATTTTTGAAAAAAAATTAGTTACTGCCAGAACCAGTATTATATCAGGTCAGTATTAAAAAGTAAATTCTTAATTTTACGCAAAATCCAATATCCGCCGTGTTATTCTGTCATCTTTTTTCCCAAACGCAATAAACGCCACTCCTCCTTTTTTACAGAATGCCATAAATCCACTCCACAGATTACAGCGCACCATTCACGCAATGTAAACAAACAATGGCGGCTCGCTGAGTACACGGAGTCCTAGTTTTCCTCATCTACTTTGTACTTCATGATCAACAAACAAACAAAAACAAAATAATACTTTAATAGCATTGATAAACCTGTGATGGAAACGTAAGTCATCAACATCTAATAATTCACGCAAGAGGCACTTTGGGAGACGATCGCTTGTTTGCCCGGACCGACAGCATCAAGTTTCTGTCATGATAACACATTGACCCCAGGGGATCTTATGAAAAACTTTACATTATTTTAAACAAAGTCAACGAAAATCGAGCAGGACCAAAACATTTTACAGCTGATCGCTGTGAAAAACGTTAAGCGAAGACGTCAAGTATAACCGCAGCAATGACAGTGTTCTTAATATCACAAAGTAAGTGTTTTGATTAATGACATTAATGTTTATTTTTTAAATCAGTGTGTACAACTAGTCAACTAAATGAATATAACATGGCGAAGATGAATGCACATTTATATAGGCGATTGATTCAATAGATTTATAGCATTTTGAATAAAAACTTGTCATGGATTTATTGCATTTTGTGGAAAAAATAATCCGTTTTTATAATAAGTCTTTGAAAATCAAGTTATGGATTTGAATTTTTTATGTTTTTATAACCTAAAGATGCTATGTGAAAGTTTGTAACAGAAAATAGTGGTTTTCATCTTGACACTTTCTTGGTATAGAAAACACGTTTTTACCAAAATTTGTCAAAATGGATTTATTGCGTTTTGGAACCAAACTCTTCAAAAATATAGATAATTTTTATTTATATGCATACATATAAATGCATACATATAAAAACATATATATATTTTCATATAATTTCATGTCCACCTAGCTTTCATTAGTGTCCAGAGTTTAGTGGAAGCACACGGAATGATTGAAAGTGTCACACATTTTCAAACAGTTGCTTTGAACTAAAAACAAACACCTCTGGGTTGAAAGTTCAAAATATCAAACGCTTTTGGTGGTCAGACTTGACGTATTTATTGTTGTATTTAGTAAAAACATACAACAACCATGCGGCGAGGGGTGGATATTGGATGAGATGCATTGTAAAAGTCCCGTGTGGCGGAAACAGATTTTATGCCTCAATTTTGACACACGTGCCCGCAATGTCAGCATTGCTATTTATAGAGACTGTGGTTCAGTCTAATTGTGTTTTTAGGTATGTTCCACATATTAAACATCAAGTATCTGGACACTTCCATTGGCTCTATGCTATAGCACAGGGTTTTTTTAACAGTGGCGGCTGATGACTTCTCTTCTGAGGTGCGTAATTCATAATGTGTTCGCAGTGTCGTGTGTTGCTCGTCATGTCAAAATATTTGTTTGTGTGAACCATGTGCATCATGCCTCTTTTTAAAATACGTGCCTGGTGCACACGCATCGAATGATAAAAGAGACGCTCATGTTCACAAAATACTCGTACGACACCAACTTAACCCTAACTTTGATTACACATAAGATTAAGCGAGTATCTGGCAAATGTGAGCGTCTCTCTTATCATAAACCCCTTTGAAGCATCTGCAGCAGGCTCATATTCTGACATGACGTGATGCACAGTTTACATGACGTGCCGAACACATATTTTTAAAATGATGAACCACACACATAACAGGTTACATACATGTTGTGACGAGCTTTATATAATTTGGCCTCGAAAAATAAGTCACCAGCCACCACTGGTTTTCAGACTTTTTTGCAGCTGAACACCTTTGACCTAAATTATTTACTTGAGAATTTCCCTGTGATTTTCCAGTAAATATTTTAATATCTCATTTGCACGTTTTAAAAACATTAATTTTTCTTCCGTATTTAAGTTTATTCAGCCCTTTTTTACACAGACATTACAGAAAATGCATCCTGGTTTTGTCTGGAATAGTTTGATCTTCATTCACACTGTCAATGACTTCTCGGAATCTGTGCTTGCATTCACACAGATACAGCAAAGATCCCGTAAAGACACATGACGTTTTTAAAGGAACACGCCCACATTTTGGGAATTTAGCTTATTCACCGTATCCCCCAGAGTTAAATAAGTCCATACATATTTTTTTCATCTCCGTGCATGCTGTAACTCTGTCTGACGCATGCCCCTGCTAGCTAAGTTTAGCACAAAGACTGGAATTGAATGGCTCCAGCTAGCATACTGCTCCAAATAAGTGACAAAATAACGCCAACATTTTCCTATTTATGTGTTGTGACTATACAAATCACACAGGTATATGTGTGATGTGAAATAACAAGGTCATATAAGCCATCTTTTAACAGTATACATACTGGGAACTATATTCTCAGAAGGTGAAGCACTGCTTCTTGGGCGAAGTGATGTCTGTCGCATGAATTCTCGGTTTTATGATGTACTGTAGTATTGCATAATGGTTACATGACATTCAAATTATACAAATCTTAGTAAGTTTTTCGTAACACTTTACAATAAGGTTGTATTAGTAAACATTAGTAAATGCAGTAACTAACATCAACAAACAATGAACAATATAGTTTTTCAAGATGTATTAAGTCTTGTTAATGTTAATTATTCATGTTAGTTCATGGTGCATTAATTAATGTTAAAAGTTATAACGCTTGATTTTATAAATGCATTAACAAATGCTGAAATTAACATGAACAAAGATTAATATATGCTGTAGAAATATTGTTCATTGTTAGTTCATGCTATCTAATGCATTAACTAATTGTTAAGAAATATATTCTTATTATAAAGTGTTGCCAGTTTTTTTCCTCTTTTTTTAAACGTACTTTAAATTCATTTTACGATTAAATTGTAAGCATTTGCTATTAACTCATGAACCCTGCGATTTCAATTTGACATTCTGATCATAAGGATTATACCATTAAAAGTTCTTTATGTATTAATGTGAAATATTTTAAATGATTTAATAGATATAACTAGGAGCCAACTCTCTGCTTTTTTTCTGATAATAATAATAATACTTTTAATTTGTAGCTGGATGCTATTTCTGAGGAGAAAAACTGGAGAAACAGTGGTTCTGTCACAGCTCACCAAACCATACAGGAAAAAAGATGGAATAAAGATGATGACATCCCCCTCACAAAAAATGTGATTGCTTTAAGAGACCATCTCAGGATGGTAGAAGATGAAGCAAGAAAGGAATTGACAGAACAAATGGATTTAGATGCATACAAAACATTAAACGAGTCCGTTCTAGCACAGGTCATTATCTTCAACAAGCGGCGTGAAGGGGAAGCATCACGCCTTACTCTTGACGTTTACATGAAAGCAAGCACAAGTGCCATAAACGAGGACATTTATAAAACCTTGTCACCATTGGAAAAGCAGCTCAGCAAGTTATTAACTCGCATAGAAATCAGAGGAAAACGAGGAAAGAAAGTTCCAGTTTTCTTGACAAAGAGAATGAAGGCATCAATTGATTTGTTGGTTCAAAAGCGAGTGGAAGCTGGTGTACCTGCTGAAAATCCCTATCTCTTTGCAAGACCCGGTGTGATGACAAACATACGCGGATGTGACTGTCTGCGGAAATATGCAAAAAAAAGCAAAGCAGAAAACCCTGAACTCTTGAGGTCAACTAAATTAAGAAAACAAGTTGCCACACTCTGCCAACTCTTGGACCTTAGTGAACAAGAACTGGAGCAAGTTGCAAGGTTCATGGGACATGATATCAGAGTTCACGGTGACTTTTATAGGCAAACGGACAAAACATTTCAAATTGCCAAAATAAGTAAGCTTCTGTTTGCAATGGAGCAAGGCACTCAGACTTTAAGGGGGAAGAACCTTAATACACTTGCACTGGCCTGTGGTACGTTTGCAGTTTTATCTCCAATGCATTTTTATTGTGTAGCCACACATCTTTTAACTGCCTGTGGTTTACCCACTAGGGTAATTTTTAAGAGCTAATCATTGACTTTATTGGACAACTGATAGCAGATTTATCATTTACTGTATACTACCAATGTAATTATTTTAATTTAGAAGTAGTCCATGTAAAAGTATATTTCTATAAAATTTTAATGTTGTTATCTGTTTCAGGTGAAGGTCCCACACTGAATTCTGTGGGTGTCTCACCGAGAACAAAGAGAAAGAGAGTAAAGCTGGCTGAGGGTAAGTTTTTAAATTTCAAATTTTTTGGCACTAACACTAGGGGACCATACGTGCCATTTTCCCGGGAAGTGTCTTGGCCAGGATTTCGGGTGCATCTTCTGGAAGTATAATTTGTCGACCGCATACGTCATCGAGAACACATCCTGGGAAAATGGCACATATGGTCACCCTAACTAAGACCGTGTCCTAACTACATGCGAAGCGATATGATTCCAGCGACAGGCAGTTTGTCTGTCCATACTGAATAGGACTAAAGGGCTCGTTATAGTCGTGCGTAGGTCCTATGGCATAGCCGCGACGGCGTAGGTTCCGCGTCGGTTTTCATTTATACTTTTGCATCGTCATGCAAACACACGCACAGACCGCTGGTAGGCAGTAACCATGCGTGTCACCACAGCAGCAGCGCAAACGTCAAAGAAGGAGAAGCTTAGCAAGTTAACCCACAAACGAAGAAGAAACAGCAACTTGTTGTGTATAATTTGAGAATTCCAGCAATGATGGAAGTAAATAAACAGCGACTTTTGATGCAGTTTGAGTTAAATCACTCCTTAACTTGGCTCATCTTATTTTCACCATCACAAACGGAAATACCTATGACGCAGTTTTTTTACCTGACAAGAGGGGTTCTGGTGGACCAATCACAGCGCTTGTGGTCCGCGTAGATCTGACGCGCTGTTAAAATTTTTGTGAGGTGCGTGTCAGGCTACGCAGAGCTACACTCGTAGAATCTACGCACGACCATAAATCGGGCCTAAACAGGGGCGTGCCACATCATAACAGTTTGCTCTGTTTGTGCGCTGCCCTATCACACTGCAGCTGAAGAGCATGCACACATACACAGACACATTCCTACGCTTCTTGGTGCTTTCCCCTGTGCAACTTTAGGGATTTGTTATTTATTTCTGCTTTTGAATCAAACCTCTACAAACATGAAAGAGGAGAGACATAATATTCATAATGCGCATAGCTTTCATCAAATAAGATCTCTGAGCTGTCAGCCATGACATGTCAGACCGTTTCTAAAATAGAGTAATTGTGGTGTCACGTTGTGGTTGGTTAGGACAAAACTCTGATTATCATGGAAAACATACCTTTTATCGGATGTCGCCGTGGTGCATGTAGTTAGGACATGGTGTTAGAAGCACCTGAAACGTAATTATCTCAGTAAAGAGTTTATATGCAAAGGACTTTTTGTTTTTTAGATGGAGGTTCTGATCTCTCCTCACCTGAAAAGACACGTCAATCATGCCGTGAAGCTGATGGTTCAGATGTAGATGGTAAGTAATGTTTGAATCTTGAAGACATGTACCACGAGAGTTAACAATACCTAATGTTTTTACTAATAGCTTCTCATGCGTTTCTGCTACAGATGATTGTTCAGGAGCAAACCTGAAGAAAAAACCCACACCAAATAAGACGACGACAGACCAAGAGTGAGAAAACAAAGTGTAAGTTGTTTTTTATGACATGATTCAAATCTGTTTTGTGTCAAGCTCAGTTAATAAAAAACCTGATCCTGTTATAATGTATGAAGCTCACAGTTACACTTTTTGTTTTTTAGATGGAGGTTCTGATCTCTCCTCCGCTGAAAAGACACGTCAATCATGCCGTGAAGCTGATGGTTCAGATGTAGATGGTAAGTAATGTTTGAATCTTGAAGACATGTACCACGAGAGTTAACAATACCTAATGTTTTTACTAATAGCTTCTCATGCGTTTCTGCTACAGATGATTGTTCAGGAGCAAACCTGAAGAAAAACCCCACACCAAATAAGAAAAGACGACGACAGACCAAGAGTGAGGAAACAAAGTGTAAGTTTTTTTTTATGACATGATTCAAATCTCTGTTTTGTGTCAAGCTCAGTTAATAAAAAACCTGATCCTGTTATAACGTATGAAGCTCACAGTTACACTTTTTGTTTTTTAGATGGAGGTTCTGATCTCTCCTCCCCTGAAAAGAGACTTAAATCATGCCGTGAAGCTGATGGTTCAGATGTAGATGGTAAGTAATGTTTGAATCTTGAAGACATGTACCACGAGAGTTAACAATACCTAATGTTTTTACTAATAGCTTCTCATGCGTTTCTGCTACAGATGATTGTTCAGGAGCAAACCTGAAGAAAAACCCCACACCAAATAAGAAAAGACGACGACAGACCAAGAGTGAGGAAGCAAAGGGTAAGTTTTTTTTTATGACATGATTCAAATCTGTTTTGTGTCAAGCTCAGTTAATAAAAAACCTGATCCTGTTATAATGTATGAAGCTCACAGTTACACTTTTTGTTTTTTAGATGGAGGTTCTGATCTCTCCTCCCCTGAAAAGAGACTTAAATCATGCCGTGAAGCTGATGGTTCAGATGTAGATGGTAAGTAATGTTTGAATCTTGAAGACATGTACCACGAGAGTTAACAATACCTAATGTTTTTACTAATAGCTTCTCATGCGTTTCTGCTACAGATGATTGTTCAGGAGCAAACCTGAAGAAAAACCCCACACCAAATAAGAAAAGACGACGACAGACCAAGAGTGAGGAAACAAAGTGTAAGTTTTTTTTTATGACATGATTCAAATCTCTGTTTTGTGTCAAGCTCAGTTAATAAAAAACCTGATCCTGTTATAACGTATGAAGCTCACAGTTACACTTTTTGTTTTTTAGATGGAGGTTCTGATCTCTCCTCCCCTGAAAAGAGACTTAAATCATGCCGTGAAGCTGATGGTTCAGATGTAGATGGTAAGTAATGTTTGAATCTTGAAGACATGTACCACGAGAGTTAACAATACCTAATGTTTTTACTAATAGCTTCTCATGCGTTTCTGCTACAGATGATTGTTCAGGAGCAAACCTGAAGAAAAACCCCACACCAAATAAGAAAAGACGACGACAGACCAAGAGTGAGGAAACAAAGTGTAAGTTTTTTTTTATGACATGATTCAAATCTCTGTTTTGTGTCAAGCTCAGTTAATAAAAAACCTGATCCTGTTATAACGTATGAAGCTCACAGTTACACTTTTTGTTTTTTAGATGGAGGTTCTGATCTCTCCTCCCCTGAAAAGAGACTTAAATCATGCCGTGAAGCTGATGGTTCAGATGTAGATGGTAAGTAATGTTTGAATCTTGAAGACATGTACCACGAGAGTTAACAATACCTAATGTTTTTACTAATAGCTTCTCATGCGTTTCTGCTACAGATGATTGTTCAGGAGCAAACCTGAAGAAAAAACCCACACCAAATAAGAACAGACGGCGACAGACCAAGAGTGGGGAAGCAAAGGGTAAGTTGATTATTTTTTAAGTAAACACAATACAACAGACATTTTAAATCTGTAACAAACTGCTCAGAGACACGAAGGGTTGAGCATCCAAAATGCAGTTTAATATCAGGGCAATCCACAAACATAAGTCCAAGTAAACAGGCAGAAGGTCATACACGGGTAAACAATCCAATAATCAGGGCAACAAGGCAGACAGGGGTATAACACATTGAGATATGTGACCAGCAGAAAAGCGTTATGTTATGGAGTGACCTTTCTCTTTACTAAAAAGCATAAATGAATGAAGCCAAAGATCTTTATAATGAACTGGTCTCCAGTGTGACCGCAGCTTAAATCTTTGTATTTCTGCTTTGCATAAGTTCTTCAAATACAGTTGCAAGAATAATACATTTTAGTTGTTGTGGATCAATTGATGTTAGCAGGTAAATTTATGTGTCACATTGAGCGTGCTTTCCTTTCCAGAACGTGAAAAAAATATATAAATCACATAATAAATAGTATTTATATACAATATAAAAAGAGTATCCCACATTAAAAGAACATTAGGGTTTAGGGATGTTTGATTGAAAGTTTGTTAATTTTTTTTCATGGTAAATTATTTGTTTAGAATAATCGATAGATTAGTCGTTATAAAAATAGTCGTTAGTGGCATCCCTAGATCATGTAGATGGTTTCAGCAGTAACAACATAAACAAACGGCTTTTGTGGAACACATGTAACTTCTGGTAAACCCTGCTAAGAATAAATAACAACAAAGTCCTTTTTAAAGTAGTTTATTTATATAACAAGCAAATTAAACAACACGTAGATTACCTAGGAAACCAAAACATTTGTTATTTTCGACAAGGTAATTGTTCAATGGTTCAATTTAGCAACTAATCAGACCATTAAACAAACAGAGACTGAAAGTAAAAGACATTCACAAAACGTGCTCTTATAAACATGTCAAACATGTCTAATAAACTACAAAATTAACAATTACCGTGAACTTCATTGCACTGGCTTTGCTGAGACAGGATGCATATCTTCTGACCTTCAAAAACAATTTACATCACAATAACATAAACATACTTGTTACCGTACCAAGGTACGTTTGAGCCCAAAGTACAGTTCGTTTTGCTAGTGTGATTGCTTCGAATTGTACCAGAGTGTGGTACGCTTAAGCGTAAGGTGGTGCACTTTGCAGAGGTTGTCTCGGGTAGGGTTTACTTTGATTCGGGGGTGAGGCACTCGCTTCTGAATGCCAAGCTTCGTGTCATGGTAAGGGGCTGTTTACATCTGGTATTAAGATGCGTTTTGGTGGACGAGAGAGACACATCAAGTTCACACCTGGTATTTTAATTGATCTCTTCTGTCCACATTCGACCGCTTCTGTCCTGATTGCTTTGAGGGGATGGTCTGTGGAGACTGTGGGCGAGTCCCTCTGCTTTCGTTTAAACGCGAGTAGGAGAAATGACAGGTTTAAATTGATGTGAACTAATATTATGTTAGAGTCTGCCGCTTATATTATTAGTAAACATGCTGCACAGTGTTTTGTACATGTAGAGCTTTCTCTGATATTTCAGAAAAATTTATGAAATAAGCTCACACAACTTTCACATGCTCGGAAATTAAAACAAATGAAAGAGGCGGACAGCAGCCACTTCATTTTTATCAATGAAAGCCTTAAGATAGCGCTGTATATTGTGTGTTCGCTCTAGAAGTCAGATCCTATGTAAAAACATTGTGCTCAATACATTACACATTAGATCAATAGGCGGAGAGTCAAAAGTCTTTTGTGGCTGCTCAAGCACATTTAACCACATGAGCATCTACACCACAAAGCAATCAGGTCGAATGTGTTTTCAACAACTTAATGTGGTCAAAAGTTGACGAGGTTAAAAAGTTTTAGACCTCATTTACACTTGTCTATAGCGTTGTTCACTTGTGATCTGAACTGGCAAAATGCATCTTAATACCAGGGGTAAACAGCCTCAATAACAATTGGACATGTGCAGCACAAATGCATACAGTTCCGCGTCATCGCATCCTAAATGACCCCAGGTAACAGAGGTGTGTTTGACATCATGCACGCTGCACGGACCGATAGTGAGTGATTGGAGAGCAGACTGCTCACACACATAATTATATACACATTTATTATACACAGTTATTTACCATCTATGTATTAAACTCGCATATTTTTTTACTCCGACTGCAGGCACAACGTCCACTTCTTTAGTGTCAACACTGTGGTACATGATTTCTGTAAACACAAATGTAGATAAACTTTATATTTAAAAAAATAAGGTTAAGGTACACACAGAAAAAGACTTTATTGCAGAGGCATCTGGAATCCATGAAGTGAAGTAAAATGTTTTTAAAGGGATAGTTCGGCCAAAAACGATATTAAACCCATGATTTACTCACCCCCAAGCTGTCCGAGTTGCATATGTCCATCGTTTTTCAGACAAACACATTTTCGGATATTTTAGAAAATATTTTATATCTTTCTGTTGATTAAATGTAATGTTACGGGGTCCAGCAATAGTCCACGACCTTCAAGTCCAAAAAAGTGCGTCCATCCTTCACAAATTAAATCCAAACGGCTCCAGGATGATAAACAAAGGTCTTCTGAGGGTAATCCGTGCGGTGTTGTTGTAGAAATATCCATATTTAAAATGGTATTAACGTTATAAACTACCTTCCGGTAGCGCCGCCATCTTAGAGTGATGCGCATTCAGGATGAGAGCTTACGCAGCATACAGCGGTTTCTCTGCTGCTGCTCTGTCCCCCCGCCCTCCGAATTTGTCATACGTCACTAAGAAAAGTGCGTACACTACGCTAATACTCTCTCCTGAGTCTAAGATGGCGGCGCTACCGGAAGGTAGTTTATAACGTTAATACCATTTTAAATATGGATATTTCTACAACAACACCGCACGGATTACCCACAGAAGACCTTTGTTTATCATCCTGGAGCCGTTTGGATTTAATTTGTGAAGGATGGACGCACTTTTTTTGGACTTGAAGGTCGTGGACTATTGCTGGACCCCGTAACATTACATTTAATGAACAGAAAGATCTAAAATATTTTCTAAAATATCCGAAAATGTGTTTGTCTGAAAACGATGGACATATGCAACTCGGACAGCTTGGGGGTGAGTAAATCATGGGTTTAATATCGTTTTTGGCCGAACTATCCCTTTAAATGCCACAATCTTGTACCTGATCTAAAGAGATACTTTAAACAACAAGCATGTCTTGAAAGGCAGGTTTTCATGAGTTAAATATACAAAACAATATATAAAATTTGTTAGCTGTTAACCCACACATACTGATTTGTGGTTTTGATCAAAGATCATCTCATCTTGGCCCTTTTTTCGCAGACTGAGAATTTATCTACACACATTCACAGTTATTTATTTTAAATGGCAACTATAACAATTCGAACACTTCTAGTATAAAGACAAAAATCAATTACATAAAACAATTATGAAATGGGATGAAATTGAACTTTACCTTGCTGTAAAAACGTTTCAAAAGAAACCGACGGTCGTGTGGGTAGCTGTTTGATTTCGCATCATACAGGTCCTCTGGTGGGTGGGTGCTTAGTTATTGGTAAGTCCTTTTCCATAGGTGGATTTTACACTGTTGATGTAAACCGACTCTTACAATTTCCATGTAGATTGCAAAAAATGTTATAATTCCAGCAGAGACCGTACAGTATTCAACCACCCTTAAACTATATACTGTCTAAACGTTTGTGGCTCAACAAATCTTGTAATGCATGACCGTACAAAACTCCTGTTACAGGCACAGGTTTATGTGTGACTTTGTTTTTTAGATGGAGGTGCTGATCTCTCCTTCCTTGAAAAGCGACTTAAGTCATGCCGTGAAGATGGTAGTTCGGAATCAGATGTAGATGGTTAGTAATGTTTTAATCTTGTTTGTAGTAGTGTGATAGTGTTTCATGAAGGCTTGATGTCACATTTTACTGTTTACACTTTAGTACACAGGGTTAACAATACCTAATGTATTTACTAAGAGCTTCTCATGCGTTTCTGCTACAGATGATTGTTCAGGAGCAAACCTGCTGAAAAAACCCACACCAAATAAAAACATAGGACGACAGACCAAAAGTGCCAAAGGTATGGCCTGTGAGCAAGCAGTTGCAGTTTAAAAAAAAACTTTATTTAATTGATACTTTTAGTTGTTCATGTAACTTAGCAACACTAAAGATTGTGGGTTTGATTACCAGGGAATGCAAATAATGTATATGTTAAATGCAGTGCAAGTTACTTTGGATAAAAGCTTTTGCCAAAAGTATAAATGTAAATGGTTTATGATTTAATGTTACAAAATCTACATTGCCATTTGTAGTGTCGGCCAAGGTAAATGTGAAGAGACCATGGAGTGAGGCAGAGAGGAGTGCAGTACACAAACACTTGGCCAAGTTTATAGCCGAGCGCAGAGTTCCTGGAAAACTGCCATGCATGAAGTGCATAGAGGAAGAAGAAGCCCTAAATGAACGATCTTGGAAGGATGTGAAGAATTTTGTGTACAACACAATTGTAACTCTAAATCGGAGATCTGCTTCAAGAAAACTAAAATTTTAAAGGCAAAATGTGGTGTTCATCTCAATCTCTCTTTTTCTGTTTCTCACTTTTCCTTTTTTTTTGGTTTTAACATTTTGTTGTAACGTTTACTGTTTTCTGAAATTGTTAAAATAAATGTTCATCTGGTTACTGCAGATGGTACCTCTCTTCCAGCTTTTTGGGAATTGCGGGATGGTGGGTATATATATTGCTAAATTTGGTTCCTTTAGTATAATTAATAATTGCACAGGAAACTCTTTGCATTTTAGTACTGTAGTCAGATTATAATAACAACAATATTTAGTTTTTTAAAAACCCCAGTTTGTGGCTTGCATGATGAAACATTAAATGGCAAAGATGGTTGAAAGCTAAATCAATGTAGTTCAAACAATACATTGACAAATTAACTCAATAGCGCCCCCATGAAAATGTCCTCGCTCTGCTGGTAAAAAACTTTTTCTTTCCCTTTGTTTTATTAAGAATCTGAGGTGATAACTAGGCTCATGGGCACCCCTAGTGTTAGAATATAACATTTGTTTATCTCAAATTAAAGCAGAAATGGTGGTCCTCATACTGCAGGTTAATTTACCCGGTCCTCATTTTGGTAGTTGTACAGGAATGTGTGTGTGTGTGTGTGTGTGTGTGTAAACAAAAACTTTTATTCTGTAAATGATTAGTCACAATTTATTCCAAAATGAAATTATAAAGTGAAAATAAATATTTTTTTTAATAAATTCTAAATAAAACATTTATTACTTACAAAGATAATGTTTTATTTGTTTAATCTAAATGTCATCTGACCATTGGACAACACAATATATTAGAAAACTGAGAACAGACAAATACGTTAAATGTACCAATAAAATAAAATTACCAGATGAAGGGTAAAATTAACAATAACTATGTAAAATAATATAAACTTGATAAATAACTTGAAAATAATTGCTATTATAGTAACTTAAAATATCAGGGGGTACTTTAAGTAAAAAAATGTTCAGCTGAGAAAAAACATTACATTAAATTATTCACACTTTCTCATTATTTTACTTTGGGTCTCTGGGTTTTGGTGTTTGCTGTTTTTTAAGGACTGAGATGGAGGTGTGGCGGTATCTCATCCTGCTAGCCTCAGCGCTTTAACAGCATATTGATTTCTCTCCATCAGACTTTCTAGTGATCAACCAGCCTAAACACTAAATCATCTAATGGGTGGTTGTTGAAGGATAAGGCAGTCCTATCATTTTAAGATCATCAACATTTAAGGTTATCACATTATTTTGCTATATCTTTAAAAGCAGTCAGAGGTTGCATTTGTGTGACTTCTCAACCTGTGTGCTATTAAAATAAAGTCATGAATGACATAAGAGTGAGTAAATAGAGATGGATGTTCATTTTTGGCTGATCTTTTACTTTAAGGATAAACAAGATTGAAAGGGAAACTGTCCCTGGCACCTGTCTCTCTCTCGCTCTCTCTCTCTTTCTCTCTGTCTTGCTCTCGCTTGCTCGCTCGCTTGCTCTCTCTCGCTCTCTCTGAATGAATGAATGAATGAAAGGCTGAGCGTTCTTTTAACTTGCAGATGAGCTGGTGTTGTCTCTCTGTGATTAGGCCCTGGTGTCTTTTTGGCCATTCCTCATTAGTGCTCTCTTTCTCCCTTACAAGTGTGCCATTACCGGCTGGCCCTTTGATGTCGTTTGATAAGAGCAGTGATAATTATGATAATGATAATCGTCTATGAGTTAATCACATAAAAACCACTTCCCTTTCTTGCTCGACAGCAATGCTTGTAGTGCAGAGGACATCTCAGACCATAGAGGAAGGCCAGATGACTCGCTCGCTCTTTCACATCAGCACCTGGGAATTATTAGGGCTACGCTGTTCACTTCAGGTCACAGTTTGTGTTGCTAATAGGGGTAAATGAACTACCCAGAGGCTATAGAGCAGAACGAGTTAAAGTTAATGGGTTAACAGGAACAGTCTTGTGTGTATGATAATGACCTCTGAGTTAAAAGTACCTACCCAATTACAACACCATAAAGCCGGGAGGCATTACGAGCGAACACGTGTAATAAACCGCTTGTGTGACTGTCTAAAGGTTGAAAGACCTCACACTGTTATTGTGGAGCTGTAAAAAGTGCAGGACTCAACATGAAAGATTTTTTCTACTGGCCTAGCCAAAATTATCACTGGCCTTAATAAAAACAATTAAAATAATGCTTAGTACCTATGTAGTTTAAATAAATTAGGTTATAACACTAAAAATGACTGCTGGATATTGTTAAAGACAGGTAATGTGTCTTATTTCTGAACTGTTTACATTTGCTTAAGACAAAACTGACAAAGTAATGGTGGCACTTTGAGGTAATTTTAACAAAAAATTCAAAAAAAACATGAACTATTTGCGCATATACGCACGTTGGTTTAAGGTGCGGCTTTCTCTAGCGATCTTAATGCGGCACTTAGTAAAATTCACCATAGTTTAATTATAGTTATACTACGGGTCCATTAAATGATTTAAACTGATTGGCTGATGAACGTTCTGAGGTGTGCAATTATTTTCTGGGAAAGCACCGCGAACATAGTTCTTGACCGCATTACAGTTCCATATCACTTCACATCGTTAACAGTAATAACGGACTAACAAAAACAACATGACAGACGATTTTCCGAGGCAATAACAGCGCTGTTTGGAGATGCACAGAGGTAGCCTCGTTCACACAATCGCTCGCCCTCACTCTCTCTCTCTCGCTCGCTTTCTCTCTTTTTCTTTCTTTCTTTCTTTCTTTCTTTCTCTCTCTGTGTCTCTGTCGCTATCACTCTCTTTATAATAACTTCATTAATTACTGCATTATAATGCTATCCACGGCTCAAGCCTCCATTGCCAGCTTTAAAATGACATTTTGGAACAAGCAAAAGAGCTACTGGATGAGACATGGAAGAAGTAGTCCTACTCACAATAGACCTTTCTCACAGTAACCGGAAATACGTAATCGTCGTGTAAGCGGAGTTCCTGTCAAGCGTCAACACACTAGAAAAACATAAACCCGGGCAAGTTTAAAATGGATCAAAAAGTCTACACAACTTAGTTAACGGATTTGCCAAATATTACATTTGCTGATGTGACACGACTAATGGAGGAAAACTTTTTCCATGAAGAATTTGACCATAAATTTCTTGGTAAGTAGAGAGCGAGTTTAACTGTTACTGAACTGTTAACTAAAACGACACATTATAAGTCTCGCCGAATAGCCTGAATCCACCTCTGTCTAACTTCACCATCAACAGGGAATTGATGGAACAGATACGGCTTTTTACATTGCCTTGACTGCGGAGGAAGTAAATTTCCGCGACGATTGCGTATTTCCGGTCATAAATACGGAAGTTGTGAGACAGGTCTATAGCAGTTTAAGTACAAAAACCGGACGAATCCCTTTAAATATATCATGTGATCAATGTCTTGAGGCGGTAACTGTAGTATAAGTGGAATAATTGACTCCGGCCCATTGAATTATTGAAAAATAATGCACACCCGAGGTGTAACGGCCACTCCGCTTCGTTGCATTATTCAATGGCCCATCGTCAATTGTTCCTTACTCATACCACAGGTCTGTTGGATGTAGGGATGCTAAACAATTAATCGCGATTAATCGTTAGCAGAATAAAAGTTTTTATTTACATCACATGTGTGTGTAAACTGTGTATAATAAATATGTATATATATAAATATGAACACATTCATGTATAATTTTAAGGGAAAAAAAGTATATATTAAGTATTTATATTTATATATATATATATATAATATAAATTATACATAAATATACAAATGTATATACACATGTAAACATTTCTAAAACATATAAAACATTATTTATACAAATTTATTATACACAGTTCACACACATATATGATGTAAACAAAAACTTTTATTCTGCTAACGATTAATCGCGATGAATTGTTTAGCATCCCTAGTTGGATGCTTTATTCTGATTGGCTGAGAAATGTTCCATGGGTGTTCATTATTTTTCTGTAAACCACACACCTAGCCTTTCAAATGTCTTAAAAAGGGGCACCAGAGCAATGTTTGTGGAAACCGTGGTATAAGTGGAATAATTGACTCCGGTCCTTTGAATTATTTGAAAATAATGCACACCGGCGGTGTAATAAACAATACAATGAGGGTAACTTACCAGATAATTTTGTAAATGTAGTTGAAAATAAAGACAATTAGAGATTGAGGAGTGTAAGCTCGGCCCTCTGTAGCACCTCTTTAAGTTAAACACGTTTTTTTCTCTGGGTTTTGAGCTTTGGGTAGGAAGCTTTACATTAATGCAAAAGGCAGTTTTGTTTTTCTGAGATTTATGATTCATCATTTACTGCTTATTACTTATTTAATAATTTTACTGTTTCCATGGTGCTCCTGTCAACCTTTTATCTGCATGTTCATTCTCTAATATTTTACTCTCTGTTTCTGTAAATTCTTATCTCACGTAATTGTATTTTTCTTTTAGCATGCATTTTCTCTAATTGATCCTTATGCTAGGGAAGTTTTTGAAAATATACATGCATAGATACAGGTCATTGAAAGTGCTTGAATCTATTTTATACAATATTTTTTCTGGAAAAAAATCCATATTATTCCCTGTGTAGTGTAGGATAATCATACAAATTCTAGACTTTTAAGTACACGTGCTAAACTGTTCACTTTAAATGCTTATATTTTCTGTATGCGAATGTTGATTCATACCAAAATGCTTTTTTGCATAGTTGTGTTTGACACATGAAAACGTCTTGGGTTACATATGTAACTGTTGTTCCCTGAGAAGGGAACAAGGCGCTGAGTCTCCCTTGCCATACTTCCTCCGTCCCTGTAACGCCGCCTTTGACAATATTTTAAAAAGCGATATTCCTGTCTATAGCCTCACCATTGGTTGAATTTGATATACACATTCAGACACACTTTACCCCTGGAGGCGTCCCCAAAGTGTCACCGCAGTGACGCAGCGTGAGTTCCCTCGAAAGGGAACTGTAACAATGTATCTTAAAAGGTACACAATGCTCTCACTTGAAATGTGTCCCCACATTTAGTCCTGGAATTTGAGGGGTCCTTGAATGAAAGGTCCTTGAATTTGAAGTTAACTAAGGTGTGGGAACCCTGTATCATGCACAATATACTTACTGCGAACTGCAATAATACTCATAGACTACCAGACTTAGAATATGAAACATGAGGTCATTAGTCTTTATTTGATTTGTTTTGATTTGTTCCTAAATGTGTTCTATTATGTCTGCTTTGACCGCTGACAGGCTCGTACCGACCATGATTGACCTAGTTCAATGTTATAACAGTAGACGCTCTCCCATCTGGGGTGTCTGATGTCGAGTGATACAGGAGAGACGGATGCTGACTGATGGCTTAACTGGATGGACTTTCCCTCCTCTTATTCAATCCACTGTCTAATCCTCCTCCCTAATTGAACTGACAGCATGGTTGTCATGGTGACATCGGGGTACGGATTTGAGCGTGGGGTGAATAGACAGTAGGGATTTGCCAATTCGCTCGACGCCAGTGACCTGCTTTTTGCCTTAATACCACAGCTGGGACGCGTCTGCCATTTTTACAAAAAATATTTGTGCTCATTGACTTAATCGTGTTAACTTAACAGTTGGAACACAAATAGGAACTGTTGTAATAATTATTGAACAGTTCAGCAAAACAAAAGTCTGTATGATTGTTTTGAAGTTTAATAATGCACATTATATAACATGCTTTATACAGTCCTCCCATCATTAAAATGCAGATCATCATCCTGTATAGGCAAAGGTGTTTTTTTTTTTAGATATTTGTAGCTATTTCTCTTTCCAAGCAGCCCATTTGCTCTTCAGGTTCTCCCGGCCGGTTGGTACTGTGGCTGATGGCTAACTGGAAGCTGAGTGCGATTGGTAAGAGATGGGCGAGGATGAGAAGGAGACCAGGTCGTCTGAGACGCTCTCAAGAGACATCAACAGCTCTCAGATACAAAAGTGTCTCCTTCTGCTAAACGTTCGTGAGAAATACAGCACATGAGTGCGAGAAGAGGGCCGTTCCTCTCTGAGTTTTTTTAGGAAAGGGAGATTATTGAAGGGGAGGATGAAGAACTGACAGCAGAGAGGAAATCGCTTGAGTAGTTAATCTGAAAGCTTGTTCTCCAGAATGGTCGATAAGGAAAGATTGCAGGGCAGTTGTCTGTAGTGCTGAATTATGTAGTTAGATCATTTAACAGTTTCTCCATTTTATATTTTAGGAGATTTTTGGCGGGAACAACGAGCATAACCCTGCCTCTAACACAGTCGTGAGCATCTATTCAGGTTGTAGTGGTATTTGAAAGTGAAAAGAGATGGCTGCTTTCCCACAAATGGCCGTAGTTTCAGGGCTGACAACATACACGGCCTCAACTTTTGAAAGCAGAAGATCCTGCCTGTTTTTTCGAGATATAACTTATTTACTTGGCATTGTTTATCATTCAGATTTGACTGGGTGGACTTTAACTTGATGTTTGTTAATAGGGCTGCCACAATGATTAAATAATCGTCCCATGTGATTGTTTGACCTCATTGCGATGATTTCGGATCACCGCAATGATTGCACCTCTCTCTAAAAACACAAGTGGGAGCTGCAGCGCCTGTATAAATGAGAAAGTATCAGATGGCTCTCCTTAACTGACAGTGTAACGCGATACATTGCAAAGCCATTCATCAAAACATAAAACATAAATTTTCAAAAGATTTAATTTTTAATAATCACAACAATGTTTGAAAATTATTTAATGAACAAACAAAAAATTATGAGAATTTAATGTAAATTCAATAAAACAGACAATTAATCGTCATAGCCGTCAAAGCCCTAAACAGGCAATTAATCGTCACAATTTACTAGACAATTAACCGACAGCCTTATTTGTTAATGGATTTTAATCCTTTTACATTTAGGCGAACCCATGATCTTTTTAGCTGCTAACACAATGGTTTACTAAACCTCGTTCACACATCACTTTAGTCCTAGAAAATTTCTGTAAAATTGGCCTATAGCTTTTATTAGAATTGAATAGTATTGCCGAACAAAAATATCACGATACTCGCATGCATCAATATTTTCTTACACCCATAATAAAGAAGCACTTTTATTCACAATCATACATATTGTTTATAATAAAAGAGTTATAAAATGACTTGTTTTGTTATGTTTCTTTTTTAGCAGTTTCTGGTTTAATGGGTCCAATCTTTGGGATGTCACCGGATAAGAAAGCCGAATCCCCAGGCCTGCTGGAAGAGCAGGCCGGCCTGCGCGGAGTTTGCGGGACGCTGCCCGAAGCCGAATGTGCCGCCAGCCCACTGGCCACCAGTCTGGACTGCACCTCCAGCTCAGGAGATGAAGAACTCACCAACCTCAACTGGCTTCACGAAAACCTCCTACAGAACTTCACGCTAGGAGGACCTGAGGCGCAGTCAAGCCAAGGTCCACTTTTCGACATCGAGGGTAACAATGAAAACCACGGAATTTCCTCAGCAGGCTCAAACGGAGACTCTGTAAAGTCCAAACCGCCGTTTTCCTTTTCCCTGCTCATATACATGGCCATCGAACAGTCACCCAGCAAATCTCTCCCAGTGAAAGACATCTACGGCTGGATCCTGGAGCACTTTCCGTATTTTTCCAGCGCCCCCACCGGCTGGAAGAACTCTGTGCGGCACAACCTGTCCCTCAACAAGTGCTTCCGCAAGGTGGAAAAGAGTCTTGGGAAGGTGAGTGTCCTTTAGGCAAATTCCAATGTTGCTGTCTTTCTTGGTTGTGTCCTGGAGCAAATTAGTATTTTCTTTGAGTATTTCATGAGGTTACAGGTTTTGTTAACCCAGACATTTAATTCGGTCAACATTATCAGCCCATCATCACCCTCAGGTTGTCATAAACACATATGATATTTTTTCTTCTGTGCAACTTTTAGCAGCATGTCTTTTTAAGCAGGGATCAGTACCAAGACAAAAAAGTATCATAAAAGCCACACCGAAGCCATACGTTTTTACAAATGTTCAGTTCAGACTGAAGTCGCATTGCAATACATCAGATATCTGATTTAGGACCACATATGAAAGTGTCCTTGGTCTAATTTGAAAAAATCTGGTTTGTGTTCAGACTGTCGTAAGAAAATCAGATATGGGTCACATTTGTGCAAAAAGTCAGATTTGGGCCACTTTCATTGGCCCAAACTAGAGATCTTCACTGGTCCACTTGGATCCAAAAACCCGAGGTCCGGCCCTAGTCCGAAGCGGGGTTCAGGTCTAAAAGTTTCACATACGTCTCGGACACGGGCCAGGTATAATATCAGAGGTCTCGGGTAATTTAAAATTAATGTGTTTTTGCCGAAAGGACCCGAGAGACCCAAACTGTCTTGGGTGTGTCCATCAAATTCTTGCAACATCGTGCGGCTGGTGGTCGGTTCATTTTCGATGAGACAGACCTGTCAATCAATTTTAAATGTATATTTTAGTGCTTATCTTGGTATTGTCATCAGATAACAAAAAATGGAGCAGCGGGCCAAATTGGTCACCGGGTTTGCACACACACGTCGGTGCCGTTTACATTCGGGTCCAGTCGGGTAAAAAAAAATTGCCACTGGTTCGGGTCGGACTCTGGTCTAATCTTCTCAGGTCTGTTTCAAGTTGGGTCTTTCTTTAAAAAAAGAAACTATTTATGCACCTCGGGTTCGGGTAATAAGTGATTTGGGTCATTTTGGGGTACATCTCTTTGGACACGAGAAGACCTCTACCCAAACTTTTATGTGGTTCTAAATCGACAACATCTGATGTATTGCAATGCAACTTCAGTCTGAGCGGCCATGTCGCAATTCATTCGACTTTTACATCATTGGGATGTGACAGAGGCCACAATTTTGCTCTGAAGGAGGCAGGAATATGATGTCACGTTGTCTTATGAGCATGCGGGTCACTTCAGGGCCGTATACGGTTCACACGTGAGACTGATGACAGTCGCTTTTAAATGATAATGTGAACAACAGCACAAAAAAACTTCAGCAAAAAGCATAAAGACCTGCAGTCTGAACTAAGCCATAGTGTTTCTCAGCATTGGATATCTTAGCTATGGTGTTGACTTTGTCAGGGTGAGTGTATGTGTCATGGTGGGGTTTTGGCAAGGCCCTTATCCACTCCTGTGTGATAAGAGGTGACAAACCTGGTCAAGGTCACTCCATTTCCCTGTGAGGAGTAGAATACACAACAATAGACAGTTGTCTCCGCTCCAAAAGGTTCAGGCAGATGCAGGCCAGTCTGTCATAGTGCTTTACACTTTTAAATAATTTTATTTGGATGTTGTTGCATTAGATAGTAAAGCATCAAAGCAAGTGGCATCGAAGACGAATGAAAAACGGCACTGAGGTGAGGGATGGCTTTATATAGAGACCTCTTTGTGCCGATTGGTTGGATTACATGACCATGCTCCTCCAGAACTTAGTTAAATAAACGTAATAAAAAATTAAGGATGCAACGTGTTGCAATGTTTTAAGATATCAGAATGAATCGAATCGTTGACATAATAGTCTATGGACACATTACAGTAACGTTTAAAGGGACATTCCACTTTGTTTTGAAAATATGCTCATTTTCCAGCTCTACTAGGGTTAAACATTTGATTTTACCGTTTTAAATCCATTCAGCTGATCTCCAGGTCTGGGGCTACCACTTTTAGCATAGCTTAGCATAATCCATTGAATCTGATTAGATCATTAGCATCGCGCCTAAAAAAATAACCAAAGAGTTTCGATATTTTTCCTATTTAAAACTTGACTCTTCTGTAGTTACATCATGTACTAAGACGGATGAAAAATTAAAAGTTGTGATTTTCTAGGCAGATATGGCTAGGAACTATACTCTCATTCTGGCGTAATAATCAAAGACTTTGCTGCCGTAACATGGCTGCAGGAGGCGCAATGATATTACGCAGATGCCAACAAATTGTGCCCTTAGTATCTTTCAATAGCAGGGGACTGTTTTCGGACACTACGTAATATTATTGCGCCGCCTGCAGCCATGTTACGGCAGCAAAGTCTTTGATTATTACGCCAGAATGAGAGTATAGTTCCTAGCCATATCTGCCTAGAAAATCACAACTTTTAATTTTTCGTCGGTCTTAGTACACGATGTAACTACAGAAGAGTCAAGTTTTAAATATGAAAAATATAAAAACTCTTTGGTTAGTTTTTTAGCGCGATGCTAATGGTCTAATCAGATTCAATGGATTATGCTAAGCTATGATAAAAGTGTAGCGCCTGACCCGGAGATCAGCTGAATGGATTCCAAAACGGTAAGGAATCAAACGTTTAACTCTAGGGGAGCTGGGAAATGAGCATATTTTAAAAAAAAGTGGAGTGACCCTTTAACAGCAACACCGTTGGTGCAAATAAATAACTATTGTTTTATAGTTTTAAGTTGGGATGCATCGGCCTATAATCATATCGGCAGATAAAAGCTACCCACCATTAGACATCAGCTAGCGATCAAAAGGGGCAGAAAAACACATCTGAACTCATACTGTGTGATTGGGTGACAATGACAACAGAATTGCAGTTTGTACCTCGAAAATACTGTGATACGGTTGCGATTCGATTCAGGGGTATATCGATCTGTTTATCTGTATTTACACAGTTTTCCAGAAATGTCTTTTTGCTGCTACAACCACTTCAATCTGACACACAGAGTTAATAAAAATTTATTTTCAAGTAAATGCGCACTTTGGTGGAAATGTGTAGACGAACGTTACGTGAACATGTGGATATCGATACTTTACGAGCAATGATCCATATCAACGTCTCAATAATGGTATTTTTAGGATGGACAGTAGGTCTCACATTAGGACCCACAGCTGTAATGTTATAATATTATTGTGAGAGGTCAGCAGATTGAGACGTTCAGTAAGATCTCCTCCATCAGACACACATGCAGAGTCAAACTGAGCTGGTGTCAGATGACACTGCCTGGTTTCAGTTGCCATGACAACATTTCCTCCTTCCTGTTTATGAGCAGACTGGTAATCTGAGTCAAGGTTACATCGCTTTTTCTCTCTCTCTACATGTCTGTCTGCCTGTCTACCTACCAACCTTTTATCTACCATTAGCCTTGCTTCCATTGTTGCATTATGTATTTGACAAACATGTTTTCCCCCCAAATTTCTCATTGCTATAAGATCTGTTCATTCTGATCACTAGCCTTTTTATAGTCCAGTCTTTTCCGTTGAAAGAGGTTAAAAGTGACCCGGATTGATTCTGGGTTCAATCCACTCATCCATTGAGTCCAACAGTAATGAAGTGATACAGTAATAATTATGACTCGTGAAACACATCCTGTCATAAACACACAAACGCTGTCTTTTGTGCTGTGACAAGCAAATTTTTATGATGAGGTTTATTGACTTCTTTCAACCACACTTGTAAACTCCCAACAGGGTCTGTATTGCCAATCACATGCTTCGATGATCACGTTAGGAAGCTCGAACCTCCCACTGGACTGCAGTCGCTCGGTTCTGTTTCTATTTTTCGAGTGAAATGGGTCACTGGATTAAAATGATTGATCTTCCTCACCTGTCATTTGATCAAACAGGAAAATGACCAGAGGTCATTTCTTTACAATGAAAACATCCCATTCATAAAACAGATGAGCAGACTACATCTGCAAACAGCCGTATAGACCAGGGGTTTTCAAACTTTATAATGCCAAGGACCTCCAAATATAAGGAGGGACCACCTGCCTAAAATATTTATAATGGATAAATAATTGGCAACGCTTAGCGTAATGTTAGATGTAAAAACATGAAGACAGATTTTCAATTCAAATGTATTTGTACTGCAGCAACTTTGACAATAAATCTTGTTTCCTAGCAGCTTATTAGTACTTATAATCCCTAAAAAGTGAGATAAAGGGGACTGTAATAAGAAAAAGATGCAAATAAAACATAAATGATTCTGAAATGTATGTAGTAAGAAATGAGAGATAAACACCTAATAAATAAATGTTAAAAGTTTTCTTTGGGTTTTTTCTGAAATTTTCCCCAAACCCCAGTTTGAAAACCCCTGGTATAGACAAAACAGATTGTGTTTAGACTTTATATTTTGTGTCAATGACAAAATCGGTTTGGCAAGATGAGAAATTAAAAAAAATCTGTTTACTTGTTTTAAAAGCATGCATTCGGTTTATTTCCATGCACATAGTGCATTTATGTTGATTTTATACAATAAAAAATGACATTTGCACCATTTTTATGAAAGTTAAGACTGAATGGACCTGAAAATGTCAAATGGTGTAACCGCTTATTGCGCCAAAGAATGAGAAATATTAAATATTTAATCTACCTTGATATCAGAGGTGGAAGTAACGAATTACAACTACTCACGTTACTGTAATTAAGTAGTTTTTTCGTGTACTTGTACTTTTATGAGTACATTTTTAAGTCTGTAATTTCCCTTGTACTTAAGTACAAATTAAGGTAAGTAATGTACTTCGCTACTTTGAAAATCACATTCGTTACTAAGTACTTGTAGAATTTGAATCAAATTAATATTCAAATCTTTGACAGCATTTGGATATCCAATAGAAATAATTGATCGTGGGCGGGCCAATAAAAACCCTTGTATTTGAACCGGAAAAAAGCCCGGTCTCTCAATCGATCCTCGTGCGTCCTTCACTGTGACGTTGTATTTAGTGTTTTAATGTCAAAGAACTTTGGCGTTATGGACGCTGAATTAATTAAAAATTCAGAAGAAATACCGGATGATGAGTGCCCATGGCCGCACCTGGGAGTTGTTGAAACAGAGGAAGGAAAGGAGACAGCGTGTAAATGTAATGCAAACTTTGTTTGCCATCTGCAGTGATTTCGGCTTACAATACTTCAGCCTCTAATCTCAAAAAGCACATTATGGTAAGAAGACTTATAACCATATTTATTTGATCGTTTTCGTTTTTAATGTTGGGTAGACCTCACGATAATTTGCCTGAAAACATCACTTGAAACATGTAGGTATGTGACAAAATGACGTAATTACGCACGAGCGCTTTGTTCCCACGGCTGTGTTCCCAGCAGGTATTCAGCGCCAGACGCGTTGTTGACTTAGGAAATCTGTCATATCTTTGCTTTGTGAATACCTCTAAAGCCCATATACTAGTGACATAAATTACTTCATCACGTTGATTCTCACGTTCGAATTTCCAAGGTTGCTGTCGTAAGAAGAAAGTTATAAGCGAAGCAAAATTTCTCTCGTGTTTGGCATTGAAATCCTCTATGAAGGCGAGTATTTTTTGTTTCAAACCAAATACTTTTGATAGAATATACATTTAACTTGAATAAGGTGAAGTTTGGGATTTATTGTAACATTCGCATGTGCTTTTTTAAGATCCGCAAGTGACGTTGTTGTCAAAAGCAGAATCGCCCATTCAATCATATTGGCTTCCAAAACTTCTCCGTTTTCATCAATCCGTGCATTATTTTTTAAAGTAATCATACAGAACGAAGGATTAGAATCTCTAGATTACATTATTGGCATAATTTTGTCAAACATATAAATAATGCATGCAACATGCATGCATTTATTGAATTATTATTAATGATAAATAACATAATCATCAATTAATGTATTAATAATATCTGACCATTTAAATTGCTCGCCAGCATTATTAGTCAATTAAGAAATATTAAAGAAACAATGAAATGTTTCTTTAATATATAAAAATACAACTTTTATTTGAGAGGGCTTTGATTTCATATGGAAAGATATGCGTGGATTGATGCTCTCGGTTTCATTAATTAGTGGTTAATCAAAAATAATAACATTTATATACATATCTTTTAAAAAGATGTCATCTTAATCTTGGGCTTTTAATTACATACAATGTGGTGTTTGAATTATGCAAATAGACCAAGAAATGAGAAAGTTATGATATTTTAAAGTGTTTGGTCAAGCGGAAGTTTTTCATAGTTTTATAGTTTTAATTGGGTACAAAAATGCCCCCTAATTTTCGAGTTAAAAAAATTCCATAACTTTCTTAATAGTTATCCGATTTTAATAATTTAAAAACCATGTTAAAGTTCTTTTTATTATCTATCATATGGTTATAATTACATATGTATTTATATTTTTTGTCACATACCTAAAACATGATCTTCAGTTACCTAAATGACGAGCACGTAGACCGTAAAAAAAGATTTAACATTGTAAAATGGCGCTCACAGTTAAATTTCATGTCATTGTCAACATTGTATTATTCATATTGAATCAGTGTTTTAAGCTTATAATAATAAACAGTCTAATAAGGACTCTTTTATCAAATTCGTCTGTTGCCGCGTCCCACTGGCGTAGCAGCACTGACAGCCTGTCTAAATTACACATATGTCAGTGCTAAATCATAAATGCTGATAATTTTTGAAATATTAGTAGTGTACTTTTGGAAAGCTTTCTTGTCCAATAATATTTTTAACTCTTTTCCCCGCCATTGACGAGTTATCTTGTCAATTAAGAAAAAAAAAACATTTGCATAAAACGTGTTTCTGAAGAATTTATGTTAATGTGCAATACCGCGATTATCCACTAGATAGCGGACTTAACCAATTTAATGGATAAACTGAAGCCAAAACGTTATTTACTAATTTTATGTTTGATATTCGTTCTGATGATCTCTAACTAAATTCCTTTACAAAAATGCAATTGTTTCAGCTTTTTGCTAAAAAAAAATGTGTATTTGTAAAGAAAACACCAATATTTAAGAGTTTATAAGCAGGGGAAAAAATAGGATGGAACGGTTTTTCACTTTTTTTATTGTTTGTTTGAAAGTAGAGGGTCTGTTCTTTCATTTGATATATATATTTTTAGAAGAAAAATTTCCTGGAAGGCATTTTGTAAAACTTTTGAAAAAAATCTGTTTTTAAAAAAAATAACCCAACAAGCTTATTTATGTTGTATCATAATTAATTAATAATAATAACATTAGACCATTTTTATAACTTGATAAAAATTATATGAAGAAACAATATGAAATAATATAGCTGCTGTTAAAATCATTTAACATTCTTTAAACAGACAAAATTCCTGTACTATGTGTTTATTCGTATAAAACACAAATTGCCTGTTTTTAATCCATTCATATCTCTGATTTCATTCAATGGATTTAATGTTTATTCAATAAATATCACCGGCTAAAAAGTAATTTGTACTTGAGTAGTTTTTAAGAGGGGTACTTTGTACTTTTACTTAAGTACATTTTTAACACCAGTACTTTTACTTGTAATTGAGTAGTTTTTTAGCAACTACTTGTACTTGTACTTGAGTACAAATTTTCAGTACTCTTTCCACCTCTGCTTGATATTGCATGTAATCATTTTAAAATATTATTTTATTAGTTATTTCTAAATGTTAAATTTTTAATGCGTTTTTGTAATATTTGTCCTGACATATGCTTAAAACAGCTCTGTTTTCTAAATAATCTTTGACAAATGATGTAAAAATGTATGTAAAAAATCATATTACACTAAACTAGGTGATTATATTTTATTCCACATTTTAAATGAATATATTTATATTTTTATTTAAAAAAAATACTAGTTACACCAATTTGACACACACCGGTTGCACCACATTGCCAATTTTGCAATTATCCCCCAAATATTCTTTTAAATTGAAATAAAACCAGAAATTTTTGACTTGGTCCTCAAAAAAGAGAATGTATGCAAGTAATCTGCACATTAATTTTGAAATTTTAACCTTTTACATTTAATTAAAACCATACAGACAAAAAATAATTAACGTCACGTCATTGACCCATTTACATGTTTTACATGTAATAAGAAGTGATTATTTCCAAGTGTTTATTCCACGGGACTGTTGGATTATTTTTCTGTAAAACGCACACCTAACCTGTCAAATGTCTTAAATTAACCACTAGAGTAATGTTAAAAGTGAAATAATTGTAGTGAAAAAAGTGACAAAAAGACTGCGGTCCTTTTGAATTATTTAAAAATAATGCACACCCGCGTTGTAACAAGTTCTCATCGTGCCGCATTACCACCTTAGGTGTGCATTATTTTCGAATAACTAATTTCAAATGGCCCATTGTCAATTATTCCTTACGTAAGGCATGAACATCTAATAATTTAAACTAAAGATCCCAATAGTGTTGGAATAGTGAGGTGATTAAATTTGTGTATGTGTTTCTTCTAGGTAAATGGGAAGGGTTCTCTGTGGTGTGTGGACCCTGAATACAGGCCCAATCTGATCCAAGCCCTGAGGAAACAGCACTTTCCAACAGCCCACTCCTTCTGCACCCCCCCTGCCTCCCCACCCAGGTAACTTACCACACACATACATTTACTACGGTAAAAATACAGGTGTACACTTTTGTGCATTGTACTCCATTTCAGCCAGAATTGATAAAAACAAGGAATCGATCCATGGTCCTACTGTCTGTCTTACATCTCTCTGTCTGTCTGTCTGTCCGTCTAGTGCCTTTTCACCTGCACGACACCTCTTCCTCCAGACCTGCTCTCTTAAAGGTGAGCTGTAAATCTGTTTTATTGGTATACTAAAAGCACTGTTAGTCACGCATTATCATGTAGGAATCTTTAATGACTATATATATGACATAAACACATATGTAATGTTTAAAGACTTTGATTTAGTTTATCCTAACGCTGAGCAGATTCATCTCTCTGTCACCTTTACTGTAGTCTCAGTTATTTTTACTTTCTTTTCTGTCTGGTCGATAATGAATAATTCAGTTCTCTTGAAGGGTTGCGTAGAAACAGAAACTCACCATCCATGCAGTCTGACCGCTGTGATATCTTCTCATGTCCTTTTCTAGAGTCGGACATTGATGCCGCCACAACCATGATGCTGTTGAACTCCGCCCCTGGACATCACAGTGACCCGTGTAAGAATACACATCTCTCTTCACTTCCTCTTTCTTATTCAGTTGACTGGTGCTTGACTATAATGGGTTAAATACTCACTGACAGTATTTGGAGATCAGTTTATAAAGCACTCTGATGTTTGGTCATTTGTTACTTGGCTAAATATTATATGATTCAAAGTTATATTTACATTTACGCTTATCTATGACGTGTTGTTTGTTAAAATCATAACATAAATCATGGCAGACTGACATCAGATGCTTGGGTCTATTGTTATGGGTTATGTCCAGGGCTGCGGTGTCATTTCAACGTGCAAATCTATATTTTTCCTGATGATTTGTCTGTGTAATGTTTAAAATAATGTCAGCTAATTGAAGCAGCATTGCACTTCCTTTATTTGTGCAGCATGTGACTTTAGAGAAACATTCAGGTCATATTTCACACCCACATCACAAAGACAATGTTTTTTATATATATATATATATATATATATATATATATATATATATATATATATATATATATATATATATATATATATATATATAGGCCCACTATGGTTGCTTTGCATTGACATTATTATATAAACTCAAATTTCATCATTTATATTTTATTTTCTCTAAGATGTATTGGCATATCAGCGACTCTGCTTCATAAATATCACTCAAGATCCTTGCACACTTATTATTCATTACAAACGGATGAATGATATTAGCAACAAGCTATTATTTAGCTAACTTGAGCACAATACTCTATAAGGATCAGTGACAAAAACGGTTTGGCAAGATGAGGAAAAAAGTAATAAAAGCATGCATCAAGTTTATTTCAATGCACAGTGTATTTATGTTAATTTTATGCAATAAAAAATTAAATTTGCACCATTTTAATGAAAGTTAAGAATGAGTGGACCTGAAAATGTCAAATGGTGTAACCACAAATTGCGCCAAAGAATGAGAAATATGAAATATTTTATCCACCTTGATGGCATGTAAGCGTAATCATCATCAAAAAAAAAAAATTATTAGTTATTTCTACTTGTAAATTTTAATGCGTTTTGTAATATTTGTCCTGACATATGCTGAAAACAGCTCTGTTTTCTAAATAATCATTGACAAATGATGTAAAAATTTATAAAAAAAAAAAAAAACATATTACACTAACACTAAACTAGATGATTATATTTTATTCCACATTTTTATTCATATATTTATATTTTAATAAAAAAATACTACTTACACAATACTATTGACACACACCGGTTACACCACATTGACATTTTTGCATTTATCCCCCAAATATTCTTTCAGAATTAAATAAAACCAGAAATTTTAGACGTGGTCCTCAAAAAAGAGAATATATGGACGTAATCTGCAAATTTATTTTAAAATTTTAACCCTTTTACATTTAATTTATCCATACGGACACACAATAATTAACGACCCATAATCTTTCGTTAACCCTTTGTTTTGGAATCGGTACCTACCGTCCTGTTTTCCAAGCTGTTCCACGATCATCTGCCACAAGGGGGCAGTCATGGCCTAATGGTTAGAAAAGGTTGTCGGTTCGAGTCTGACGGCCGGCAGGTTGCGGTTGAGATAACCTTAAGCAAGGCACCTTATCCCCAGTTCGCTTATACGGTGGCTCTGAATTGACAAAAAAACTCTCAAAATGTTTGCTACGGATGCAAACGTGAAGTCGTATTTATTTACTTTTTTATATATATATTTTAGTTTTAAAAAAAAAAAAAATCTCAGACAATTTTATAATAGCAGTTTTTGACATTTGTAATTTTTACAGCTTTAAAAAAAAAGAAAAGTTCTCCATGTCAAAGACAGATTAAAATATCTCGTTAAATTATAATCCTTGTATTTATTTTTTAAAGTGCAAAATTATGGTGTGCAAACTCTTTACTAAACATCACTTGAATCGAGCACTATTGTGTAATGGTTGTTATGATTGTAACCTTGCTCATAAAACTGTTTGACTCTTTCCCGCAGGTGACCCGGACAGCCCCATAGACCTCTCGCGTCCCGACTCGGTCCTGGTAAGCAGCGATCCGAAGCAGGACCACAACTACAGCAGCTCCACCTTCCAGTGCTGCTCGTCTCGCTCTTCCTCGTCCTCCTCTTCCTCTCTCTCCTCTCTGGATGAGGCGGCCTGCGACTCTAGCCAGGGACGGCGCGCAGGCAGCGAGGGTTTCCATAGCGATGAAGATTCGGAGGAGGAGAGGAGCTCGCGACCGCCTTCGCTTCCCGTACGCCGCCCGCTCGCCATCAAGTGCCCCGTTCCGGGTAAGCGGGTGCGTCGCGAATCCAAACCGGAGTTGGACGAGGAGCTAAAGGAAGCGGCCGGATCGCTCCTACACCTGGCTGGGATCCGTCCCGGTCTGGATCTCTCGAACCGAGCGGCCAAGAGTAAAAAACTGGAAAAGCATCAAAATAAAGCGGCGAGTAACCTTCAGTGACCTTGGATGACTGTGCTTTCTTGTTTATCGGATCATTTAAAGCCTGAATTTCCCTCCTCGATTCAAACCACGGCAATAGAACCTCTCTCACGGAGGAGAACGAAGCCATAATTTAATGCGAATATGGAGAATAACTTCAGAACTACACGTGCTTCAGGATTCTTCTCAGATGAAAACATGCGGAGGGGCTTTACAGGGCAAGATCGATGTTATTTTCAACTAAACATTTGCATGCTTCCTCTTTAACCGAGTGCTCTACTCTTCCAAGTGAATTTGTGTTATTTCTACACAGAATGGAGTGCATGTCTGTGATATTTGAAGCACTAAATCTGTCCATACGCTTCACAAGAGAGTCACATGTACAGGACACTGTTGTTTTAAAGAACATCACAAAGAAATGCAATAATTCTCATCCGGCGGCTGCCATCAGGTTTGTTTCGTTTTTTTTAAAAGGAGCTGGGTGTCGTTTGGATGGTCGTGGTCTACTGATGATGATGATGATGATGATTAGGATCAGTCACTGGTGATGTTTGGGTGAAACTCACAGAAGCGGGCAGGTCACATTTTGCAGCAAAATTAAACGCATTCAAAATTGCATAAGTTAAATTGCATTTCGGCATCAGGATAGTTTTGCACTATGATGTTATTTTCATGACGCTTAAACACTTAAAGTTATGTTTTAACACTGCAAAAAAATGACTTTCTTACTTAGTATTTTTGTCTTGTTTTGAGTAAAAATATCTAAAAAAATTTAAATTAAGATGTATTTTCTTGATGAGCAAAATGACCTAAGAAAATAAGTCTATTTTTTACACAAAAACTATACAAGTTAAGTGAATTTGTGCTTAAAACAACAAAATTGTCTGCCAATGGGGTGAGAAAATTGTGCTTAAATTAAGTGTTTAAGAAAAAAGAAAACTTATTTTTAGATTTTTTTTTCTCACACCATTGGCAGAAATTTTTTTCTTGTTTTAAGTTTAAATTTACTTGAATTGTATATTTTTTTCTATAAACTATACTTATTTCCTTAAGTCATTTTGCTCATCAAGGAAAAGCCTTTTTAAGATATTTCTACTGAAAACAAGACAAAAATACTGAGAAAGAAAGTAATTTTTTTGCAGTGTAGTAATTCTCATTACAAATTGTGTGCGGGGTTTAATTGTCATAAAAATAATTTTAACGAAAAAGGATTATTCCACTTTTTATAAAAAATCCAGATAATTTACTCATCCAAGATGTTTGTTTTTCTTTGTTCAGTCGAAAAGAAATTACGTTTTTTTTTGAGGAAAACATTCCAGGATTTTTCTTCATAAGAGTTTACAGTTTCAATGCAGTTTCAAAAGACTCTAAACGATCACAACCGAGGCATAAGCGACTTATCTAGCGAAACGATTGTCATTTTCGCCAAAAAAGCATGTTTTTTTACTTTTAAACCACAACTTCTCGTCTTTCACTAGCCGTGTGACGCGCCAGCACGACCTTACCAATTACGTCATCACATCGAAAAGTCACACGTTACGTATGTGAAACACACACTTGTGGACCATTTCAAACAATAAACTTACACAAAAACATTAATTTGTATCATTCCACATACAACAACATCAGAACGGTCCTCTTTCTTTACACCTGGTAGTTGGTAGTTTCGTATAAATCACCAGTGACCTTTCAATGTGATTATGTAATATGTAAGGTCACGCTGGCACGACACACAGCTTGTGCATGACGAGAACTCAAAAAGTACTTTTTTTGCGAAAATGATGATCGTTTTGCTTCATAAGGCCCTTATGCCTCGGTTGGGATCGTTTAGAGCTCTTCGAAGCTGTATTGAAACTTTTGAGGTCCACTATATGGAGAAAATCCTAGAATATTTTCCTCAAAAAAGACATAATTTTTTTCATAAAAGTGGAATGTTTCTTTAACGCTCCTAAAATGTTTGCGTCGGAGCAAAATATATTTTCTTCATTTGCTGTGAAATGTCATGCGCTCTCGACAGGTTTCAAAAGTTGGAAACAAGGGGGTCATGATGGATATCAAAACAGATGATCCAGAACCTTCACTGAATTGATTCTTTTACAACAGACTGAATTAAGAACAGACGATTGACACGGACATTCACATCTCTGTTGATTCGTTTCTTTGGTCTTTGTGTGCTTCATCAGGTTTTTACATGCACACTATAACAGGTTGAACTTGTTTAGTATCCCCTCTGTTCAAAGCCTATGCAAAAACTCAAGATGTGGTAGCTCCTTATTTCCTCTTGGTATATGTGCACATGTGATGTATGCATGTGCTCCCGTAGACAGCCTTTATAGAGTTTATCTCTATTCAAAATTCACGGAGCTGCGGCTGTAGATACAAATGCACATGGCTCACATTTTACACCAAAATCAAAAGAAACGAGTGGATGAAAACAACTCCTAAATTCTGTATTTATTCTTCATTCTGCATCTACTCATTATGGTAGCATTTGTGCTTATGTTGTTATATTCATTTTATCTTTATATTTCCGTAATCAAAATCAACATTGAGAATAATGAGGAAAAATACACAATTTTCATCTTTTGATTTTTGGATGAAATGTGACCCGGACACATTCCCATTATATTTACACATTGTCTTATTGTCATGGATTTTAAGTAACCTTGTAAACTTTTGTGTTAAATATGAATCCTTCAACAGGTTTTATTTTGCAATGTTGTTAACTTAGCAAGGTTCACTGCAAAAAAAATACTTTTTTAGTATTTTTGTCTTGTTTTAGTAGAAATATCTAGAAATTCTTATATTAGAATGCTTTTTTGATGAGAAAAATGACCTTAGAAAAAATTAGAGAAAAAAATTAACAAGCAAAAATATCTGCCAATTGGGAGAAAAAAATCTTGAAATAACTTAATTCAAGCAAATTTTACTCACTCCATTGGGAGATATTTTTGCTTGTTTCAAGCACAAATTCACTTAATTTGTATATTTTTTGTCTAAAAACTAGACTTATTTTTATTAGGTAATTTTGCTCATCAAGAAAATACATCTTTTTGTATTTATATTTGTACTGAAAACAAGACAAAATACTAAGTTAGAAAGTGTTTTTTGCAGTGTTGTTTGCTGTGATCAGTCTGCTTTTTTGCCTGTTGTGCCATTCAAAAAGTGGTAAACGGTGGTAATACCATGCAGTATAATGCAAACAGAATTGAAGTACCTGATGTGACCCTGCCAGAAAGAAAGCAGAAGTAGCTCATTTTAGCTCATTTGTAATGCATGACCTGTGCCAAAACTTACGTGACCGCATCATAGACAGAAAACCGGTTCAGAAAGACCCTGGGCCGCTTAACGAACTGCCAAATTTTTTATTTAATTTAGACCCCAGATTGTGTTGAGTCTCATCTGTAGAAAACAATGTCAGTATCTGCAGTTTTGCCATGATATCACTGCCAGGACTAATGTGCTAATCTGTTTTAATCTCAGTTATTTGACTGCTAACTGATAATACTGCCAAGTTAACAAGCTTGTAAGAATGAGTCTCATGAAAGCCGGTGATGTATTTTACCCCAAATCAAAAAGACAAATATATCGTAAAGTCATTATGCTGGTTTTATTTGAACTTTTTCGGGTGGTTTCCCGTACAGGGATTAATTTAAACCTAGACTAGGCCTAAATTAAAACATAATTTATAAATAAACATTACTGGTGTGCATCTTGAAACTCGCACTGATATATTTTAAGATAAGTTGTTTTCAATCAAGACATCACTAACTTTAGTTTTAGTTAGTCTGGGACTAGTCATAACCCCTGTCTGGAAAACTACCCCTTTATGTTTTACTGTATCTCAGAAAATGATGAATACAGGAAACAAAAGAATGTAAACATAAAATCTGGATGCATTACCATAATAATAATTTGGTCGGAAATGTGCTTAATAGTAATGAAAATTTTACAATTTTACTTTTTTATGTTTTATTTATTTTTTGGATGGGTGTGAAATGTAACCTGGACTTGAGATTCACTCGTAAAGAAACAAAACCTTTGTTGTGAAGAATTAGTAAAGAATGATTCTCGATATACAACTTTGATTTTTCTTGTATCACATTACAATGCATTTAAATTGCAATTGATAAGATAAGTTTTGAATAACTTCTGTTATTTATCGACACTGCCACCCAAACTACTGTTAACATCCCAGGGAGCTTTAAGTATTGAGATGGGCGTTTTCAGTTTTCTGTGCCAACTGTGAATATTAGATATGGGAGGCCTGTGACGTAGGGTTCAAGTATAAAAACATCTCATATTGTGAATGATTTGGACCCATATGTTTTTGACGACCGGGTGTGCGGGTTAATGATGGTGTGAGACCGATTATGTTTAATGTTTTATTATATTTTCTTAATTATTTAACGTTCACATCGTGTAATATCGAGGGTGTCGAGACTGCATTGAATGATGTAAATAAATTCGACTGCTGAGCATTTTCTGCCAACCCAAGCTGCCACCTCAGTATATGTTTGTCACTGTCTGCCCGTCTGTTAGACAGGCAAACCCCTCATTTTTTTGTACGCTAACCTCTGTTAATAAAATGTTTATAAAATTTATTTTCGCCAAAGATATGCAATTGCATTATATATGGTATTACTTAATAAAAGATGTTGTTTTACTTGTCGTTTTTTTTTTTTTTTTATGTGTATAATTTATCATTATTACCCACATTTACAGTCGTGGTTAATTATCTAGTTTATAAACATTTTTTAATATTTTACTATGTTCTTACCTCAACTTGATGAATTAATACATACCTATCTTTTTTCAATGCGTGCACTTTTAATCTTTGTACCGCGCTTCTTGAATGTGTTAGCATTTAGCCTAGCCCCATTGATTCCTATGGCTCCAAACAAAAGTTGTATTTTGTGCCACCATACTTCCTCGTGTAACTCTTCATGTCACAGTCTTTAAATAGGGAAAACATGGAAGTGTTTGGTGGCTTCTAAATTCATTCCTGTTTGGATCCTAAGGAATGAATGGGGCTAGGCTAAATGCTAACACATTCACGACGCGCTGTACAAAGATGAAGTGCACACATTGAATAAATATAGGTATGTATTAATTAATTTAAGTTGAGATAAGAACATAGTAAAATATTGAAAAACGGTGGTGTTTTCCTTTAACAACTTACACATAAGCAAAAACTGTATTTTTTTTGTTTTAACAGTCTAGAACTTGGAACCTTCTGGGGTCCCCGGATTTAAGAAAAAAGACAATGCAGTAAAGTCTACTTGTAGCCAATTATTTAAGTATGTAAAAAATGTGCTGTCTTTATTATATCCCAGTTACTATTTATCTAACACAGTTTTAACATTTCTTTATAAATAAAGTGGATATTTTAGAAAAGGTTCATCATATGCCGGTCCCTGGTTCCTATCAAAAGTTTGAGAACCCCTGGTTTAGGCAAATAACTCCACCTGCTGGTGACAAATACTATTGCCTGAGGTCCTTTAGTGATTTATGGACCCTCCTCTTGCTGTGTTTTGCTTGTGTAAATCTAATGAAGTTCCTGTTTATCACAGTCTTAACAACAGCTCAGTGCTTTATAAGCCATGTTATCAGTGAACAGACACAAGTAGTTGTTGTGTACTCTTAAAAGAAACATTAAGAACGATGAGGCCGTCCTTATTCTTGTAGATTTGTCCAGTAAATCTTTTACTCGCTGGTTGGAGATAAACGGCTATCAGAATAGACTCCATTGATAATTTGCATAGTGTCTCATTCACTTGAACTCAACCAGAAATTACAGCATCCCCCTTTCTAAAGCGCTTCTGTGGCAACCACACCACGCCAACAGTTGCTTAGCAACCAGACAGAATTTAAGCCTCCAGGCATGGACTATTGTGCGAAAGAAATCCTTGAGAGGATGCATGATAATAAATATAAAGCTTTGCATTAGCACAGATTTAATGGGTAACACTTTACTATAAGTTGTATTGGTTAACAATTAGTTAATGCATGAACTATCGATGAACAATACTTCTACATCATTTATTCATCTTAGTTCTGTTTTTTTTTTTTTTTGCATTTACTAATGCATTTTTAAAATCGAACGTTAGTTAACATTAGTTAATGCACCATGAACTAACATGAAAATTAGTTTTGACATTTACTAAAATTAACAAATGCTGAACAACTACATTGTAATACAACCTAATTGTAAAGTGTTACAGTTTAATCTTTATTTTCTAGAGTATTAAACAAAATGATTAATATATAACTGAATAAGCTGATTATCATTTCATTTATCTTCACTAATTTACTGTTTACTAGTGTTGTACATCTCTAACAAAGGGACAGATAATTTACATTACTGTGATAGTTTATTGTTGTTGTATTGTTTATGTTTTTCTTCATTTTTATAGTTTTTTGTTTTGTTTTTGTGTATGATATTTTAAAGGCATTTGATATGAGAACATCTAACTCTCATATCTTTGGTGGAAAGGACAAACATGTGACAGATTTATTTACATATTTAATATTTCACCATTTTTTCACTACTAATCTCCTCCATCAACTTGTCCACCAATAAATATCATCATTGCTTTCTTCTTTTCCTCCACCTTGTTCCTTTCTTTTCCATCAACTGAAGTGTCTGTTATCCTAGCACCCTATTTATGTTTTTCCATTGTTGTAATTCTGTCATTCTCCTGTTTTTTATAGGTTCACTAGAGGGCGCTGTTTGCTCAAACCAATGATGCTTTTCAAAATTGCCTCTTTATTAAACCAAGGCTTTTACAGAGACTGCATACATTTTTACTATATAGTAGGCGAGAAACAGTATGTAACAAAAGAAGTATGTAATCCGCAGTACTCATAAAAGACTAGGCGAAAAGTAACCAGATGACCTACTACATCCGGCTATATACTAAAGTGGGTATTCGATGGACACTTTTCTAACATGATGGCATGTCTGGAATTCATTCATACTACATAGTATATAAAGCATACTTATTATGAGCTTGTTAAAGGGATAGTTTACCCAAAAAATGAAACGTCATTTACTTTATTATCATTTCCTCACACTTATGTTGTTACAAACCTGTATTCCTTTTTTTGTTCTGATGATAAATGCAAAGGAAGTTATTTTGACCAATGTCTGTAACCAAACCATTTTTAAGCACCATTGACTTCCATAGTATTTTTTCTACTTTGGAAGTCAATGGTGCTTCTGTTTCCTGCTTCATTACAAAGATGTTCCCTTGTATTCAGCAGAACAGAGATTATTATACAGGTTTGTAACATCATGAGGGTGAGTAAATAATGACAGATTTTAAATTTTTCGGTGAACTATCCCTTTAAAGGCGGGGTGCATGATCTCTGAAAGACAATGTTGACATTTTAAATCACCTAGACAAACACGTACCTGTCCATATAGAATCTGGACCTTCTTTGAATAGACCCGCCCCACTAATACGCAACCCAGGCAACGATGTTAGTTAGTAGACACGCCCCTTACTGCTGATTGGCTACAAGTGTGTTTTGGTACTCTGCCTGACTCCTATTCCCGAAGTGTTTTTCAAAAATGCACCCCACCTTTAATACTGTTTCAAATAAGTGCCTACTCAAGACAATATTATATTATTATAATGATCGAATATGCATGAACTGATCTGCTTATGTGACTGTTAATTGGAATAATGTACGTTTGCACATTTGTGTATTGCAGAACAAAGTAATAATATGAATTCATTGGCGTTACTGTACTGTTGTATATGACTAAAAGGTTAAAGTCAAACGTTTCAAGCAGGCTCATAACAAAATATCATAATTTATACTATAAATATTGTATTTATTTTATTTGAAAAATACCAGGTTTTCTAATTTTAATGTAATCTCACTTTTTGTAATTTAACATTTTGTTCAGTTTGCCAGCATTTGTCCTCATTTACCCGAGTTTGGAACAACATGAGACTATGAATGGTTTGTCTGAAGTATTTTAATGTACACTTATTTACAAGTACAAGACATTGACTTTAACTAGACGTACTGAAATGTACGGGCAAAGTTTGACTGCAAATAAAACTATTAAAATATCTGAGGATACAAAACCATACTGTAAAGTATCATGTAAATCCATGCTATATAAATATGTTCAATAAAAGATTAATAATGGCAAATCATGAAACACTTTGGATAAACTTTCCCTTCATTTCCCTGTTTGTGTTTGGTCAGATCCTGAACAGCTGATGGGTTTGATTGACAGCACAAGCAGATGAGGTTTGTGTTCAGCTGTCCAATAAGCTTTTTAAAGCCCTGCATCAGGTGGATTGGGCGTGTTTGAGCACGGCTCTGACGGCCACTTTTACAAACCTACTAAAGTTTGGTGCCAACTGCAGAGGAGGAACACAATGGAGGGTTTGTGTGGGGCTTTGGTCTTTGAGACAGCTGTCCCAGACCAAAACATGACTATGAAGACACATCAATCGCATTCACGGCTGACTGCCTGTGATTATAAACCCTTATTATTATTTATAAGGGTAACGTTATAATTATTTATACCACGGGCCTGTTGAATGCTTTATTCTGATTGGTTGATAAATTTTCCATTGGTGTTGATTATTTTTCTGTAAACCGCACAACCTTTTAAAACCTGTCTTAAAAATAGGCACCAGAGAAAATGTTTGTGGTAACCGTGGTGTAAGCTGAATAACTGACTCCGGTCTTATGAATTATTAGAAAATAATGCACACCCCCGATGTAAAGGCACAACGCGACATTGCCACCTTGGGTGTGCATTATTTTTTAATAATTCAACAGCCCTTGTCAATTATTCCTTACATAAACATTATTCTAACTAAATAGATTTACATTTATATAGACTCTTTAAGAGGAAATTTTTGATTAACTATACGTAACTATAAACTGTATGTACAGTGTTTGAGCATTCATAAACACGCATATTTAACCAAACTATATTAGCACAATCCCTCAAAACTTAAAGGACACCTATTATGCCCATTTTTACAAGATGTAATAAAAGTCTCAGGTGTGCCCAGAATGTTTATGTGAAGTTTCAGCTATAAAAATCCCATAGATCATTTATTACAGCATGTCCTAAATGCCTCTATTTGGGTCGGAGCAAATACGCGCTGTTTTTGTGTCTGTACCTTTAAATGCAAATGAGCATCTGCTCCTCAATCCCTTTCCAAAAGAGACAGTTAGCGCTTTCAGTTCATATAGATCTGATTCCTGTAAACACAGTCTGAGACAAAAGTATCTCACTATTGAATTATGGCACAAACTCGCTTAAAGTGGAAACTATGGTAATGCAGGACTGTCAATCAGTGGCAAGGGCGGGGCTTTATCAGTGTGACATTGCATTGATAAGAGAATGAAAACGGCACGTCTTATAAGACCGCTTTGGTTTAATGGAATTTTTTCATTTTGGTGTTCACACACTGCTAGCACACATTTATGTCCAAACACCTTGTAAATGTGGATTTTTAAAAAAAATAGGTGTCCTTTAAAATCTTATACATAATAAATAAATGCATCATCTTCTGGTCTCAAAACTCTGTATTTAGTGGTTACTCTACAAACTTGTGCTTTTTTTGAAAACCAGAATTTATTGAAATGTTTTAAGCAAGTGTCGAAACAACTTTGAAGTTAAAACACAAAACTGTTCTTTAAAACTTATTTTATGGCATTAAGTTTTTAAAATGCATTTTAATTTACTTTTATACTAACCGTAAAACCTAACTTATGTCAGCTAGTGTTCTTCTTTCTGGAAGTTTCGAACTATTAAAAATCCTATTATTACATTATTATAATTCACCCAATAATATTTTATTACAATTACAATTATTAATCATTACAATTATTAAATAAGATGATTACCAGATATTGTAAAAGTTCATTAATGACTTTATTAGTTTTAGACTTTATTAAGGTCTTTAAGCACAAAAATTTGAGATGAATGTTGGTTTGATGTTTCACTGGCTAAATGTTTTTGGGACTATGAGCAGCTGAGGTCATGTTGGGTTTGAGCGAGAGACATCTGCCAGTATTTGCCCACAAAGAATTCAGCATCTGACCCAGTGTGTCATGATTGAGATGACCATCCTACACACACACACGCACGCACGC